>NW_027207037.1:0-66285 GCF_032191515.1 Phaenicophaeus curvirostris | reverse complement strand
TGCACACTTGTCTGTGGCACTGGCGACAAGGGATCTGCTCCAGAAGGGAGACTCTGAGAACTGCAGTGAGCAGCAGAGCTCCCGCGGTGAGGAGAACAAGGCCTAGGTTCAACAAAGGCAACCACAAGGAGCAGGAATACTCCAGTGTTACAGGAACTTTGGATCTGCTCCATGTGATCTACTGGATGGCCAGCAAAAGGAAACGTGACTCTGAGAGCTGCAGTGAGCAGCACAGCTCCAGCAGTGAGGAGGGTGAGGCTGAGGTTCAGCAGGGCAACCACGAGCAGAAGGAATACTCCAGTGTTACACACAATGGTCTCATGGCCGAGGATGAGGAGGATCAGTCCTCATCCCCGGCATGCAGACCATGTGTGTACCACTGGAGATCTTCACTCTGCTCGTGGCCTGCTTCCACCCTGCCTGCAACCTCAGACGTCCCTTCTCTCACATGCTGGAGCCCAGGGATAATTTTGGACAGCGGGACAGAGAATCTGCTCGTGCCAGGCACTGCCTGCCGAGTCTGTGGTGCAGATCTGAACAAAAGAGGCACAGAGATGACACTGCGCAGCACAACCTGAGCTTGGGGAATCTTCACCAGTCCAGATGACCATTGTATTGCAACTGGGACTCCTGTTACCAGCTGTAACAGGATGGGACCAGCCACCCCTTCGGCAAGAAATGTCTCCCTCCGGGACCCTTCTGTATTGCAGAGCTGACAATGAATTAGCTTCTTTTAATCAGCCCCCTGTCTGAGAGTGTCTGTGCAGCAGCACACGGTCGGGGAACGTGGGCAGGTAGCCGGTGTGTGCCTGCTGGATGCCGAAGTAGCAGGGTAGTAATTTTGAGGTAAGGAAGCAGTATCAAAACCGAACGCTTCCTTAACGCCTCTTTCGTTTCTTTTCCAGTCTTCTGCTCGTCTTGCACTGCAAGGGGAAGATGCCTGTGTGTGTGTGATGGGAGGGAACGAGGGCAAGGGAGCCAGAACTTTCTCAGCAGTGACCACTGGCAGGACAAGAACCAAGGGGCACAAAGGGAAAAACATGAAATTCCATTGGAACCCACAGGTTCTGGTGGCTGGGACAGGGTAGGGGACGGGTCACAATGGGAGCCGCCCCTAGGGCAGCAGCAGGCAGCTTCACAACAGTCTGACCTGGGAGATCAGCAAGTGGAGCATGCAGGGGGAAGGCTGGGCTGGATGAGGAGGGGGCAGGTGCCCAGGAGGTTTGTAACTCAGAGCAAGAGCCCAGCCCGTCAGGGCAAGGCACGGCACTGCCCTTGGGGCCGGGGGCAGAGGTGCTTAGGGCTCCCATTGGTGGCAGGGGCCCAGAGAGGCCTTGGGGATGTGCCGGGTGCCCGTGGCTCCGTGGGATGCTCCATGGGATTTCAGGGTTGGGCCTTGGGAGACTCTACTTGCGTGTCCCCTGCCCTTTCACAGAGCGCAGCCCAGCCAGGGGCTGCCCATCAGGGCGGCTTGGGCAGGACGGGCCCCATGCTGTCTCCGGCGAGGGCCTGTGGCTCCTTCAAGCCTGTTGACACCAGTGCCCAGGCGCTTTCCTGGGACAGCCCGTCGTTCCCATCCCTGCAGCGCTCACAAGCCCTGCCCCGTGCTCCCTCCCACCCAGCCCTGCTCAGACCCTTTTCCTCCCGCCTCCTCCAGGCCATGGCTGCCGCAATTGCCCTCGTCCTGGCTGTGCTGGCTGCCCAGTGTGGGATGAAGCCTGAGCGGCACATCGATGAGGATACCGATGAGCGGATGCAGCAGTGTGAGGAGTTTCTGCACCAGGAGACGAATCGGCTGCTGCAGGGGACTGAGAGGAGCAGGGCTGCGGAGGAAGCCCCGCTCCTTGCAATGAGGCAGTATCAGACATTTGCAGGAGCTCCGGTCCTGCTCCTTCTGGCCTGCTGGATGGCCAATAAAGGAAAATGCGACTCTGAGAGCTGCAGTGAGCAACACAGCTCCAGCAGCGAGGAGGACGACGATGAGGCTCAGGAAGGCAGGGAGGTGGACGATGATCAGGTTCAGGAAGGCAACCAGGAGGAGAAGGAAGACCCCAGTGTTACACACAAGGGTCTCATGGCTTTGGCTGCATCGACCCCGTGGCCAAATCAGGGCCTGCCGGACAGATGCAAGGCGCTGAAGGATCTGGTGGGTGACCTTCTTGCTGTCTGCCGTGTGCTCAGCAAGAGAAGTTTCATGCCACTGTTGTACCCAGCCACTGAGACAGACGATGCCTGTGAAGCCTGGAGCGTCCATGAGAACAGCATCGCATCGCCTACCGTCTCGTTATATTCCAGCGGCCAGCGCCCGGGCATTCTTTCTCCCTGGAGTCAGACTCCCTGGGGAAGCTGCCAGCAAGGCACCCCAGCATCCGCGTGGTGCAGGAGTGCATTTGCTACGGGGAGCAGCTGCTGGGGGATCTTTTGTGCTTTCTCCACCACACCGACGGACAGCTGAGGAGGGACACACGGTCTGAGGAGGCAGCACACGGTCAGGGAACGTTGGCATGTTTCCGGCAGGAAAAGCTTGTGAGTACCAGGGTACGGGTGTAGAGCCGCAGACCTCTGAGGTGGGAATTGTCGTGCCGCGTGTGCCTGCTGTAGGCCTAAAAAGCAGCATCTCAACAAGAGTGCAGCTCTCTGGCCGTGGCGTGCCAGCGGTAAAGCTGGCCTCTGCCTACTCCAGGATGAGGTAAGCGCCTGAGCTGCCGTGCTGCACTGCAAGCTTCATCTCGGTGCAGATGTTCATCTCGGAGGTGCTTGTCAGCTGGAACGTGCAAGACTGGGACGAGGGCAGCACCGTTAGCTGGCAGTAGTGCAGCTGAGGCAAGTTCTGCCTGGCTGATGCCACCAGCATTTGGACCCAGCAGGCGGTTTTCTCCACATCTAAGTAGGAGCCTCTGCACAGGGTCTGTTGGATGTACGAGCTCTCGCCCCTCTGCAGCTGTCCATCGGTGTGGACTCAGAGCTTTGACACAAACCCAGAACTTGTAACTTGTTGTGCAATTATTATTTTGGGATAAAAAGTGACACTAACTAGGGTCTTTTCTTCAAAAGTGAAGTTCAACCCTACAAAGGATGCTACAAAGCCTCTGCATTTCTGTAATCATCACAAAGAGGGCTAGGGAGGTGAAGACCTCGTATTGACTTTTGCCCACAGCCAGCGGTCAAAACAAGATGACAAGTGTATCAGTAGAGATATCTGCAATTACCTGCATGGAAAGAAAACGTCACAGGACACTTGTATATGCTGCTGCTGAACACAGGGCCACTTTGATCACTGCAGCAGAATAAATTCCATCTATTGCAGAGACTTGAGAAAATAAATACGGAAGGCAAATACTTTAAAATGATAACCTTCCAATTTGTAACTGTTCATATCAGAGTGGTATTTTTAAGCGTGGTTTTAATTTTAAGGGCTCTGCTTCTCTTACTCACAACATGTAGGTTGTTTCTCATCAAAAGTTCTCAAATCTCTAATACATTCTCCTCTTTGCTTGCAAGTCCATTTTATTTTACTTCAGCTGTTCTTTTTTGATATTGCCTTCTGGATGTCCCACACTTTAACTGGTTAAGTATAGAACACTTGATGGGCATCATGAGAAAAGGTGCAACTTTAAAAGAAGAAAGATAATTTGTAATATGCATGAAGAGTACTACATGTCTAAACTATAAATACTGATTTGCTCATTTCACTCATATACTGTAAAGGTAGCCTCTTTTTCTTTACATTTGTAACAGCAGTGTCACTTTATTTCTACCTTCTGTCTATTTTGTTATTAAATAATAGTCGCAGCTGTCACAGGTGGTACTGCAGTGATCATGATTACTCAAATGAGAGGAAAAAAATCTTTGGTTTAACAAGAAAAAAGAATCAACTAAACAAATATTCTGGGAGTTTTTTATTGTGGAGAAAGTCAGCAAAGCGAGGTATACAGCGCTGGGCGCATGGCCATCCACTTTCATGCATTTATTCTGGCAGAAAAAGAGTTGCTCATTCAACGCCTATCAGCACGTGGTGGGGTGCTCTTGCCACGTGGGTCGGCCCAGGCAGTCCGTGTGGAGGAAGGGAAGCTCTCTGGCCGTGGCGTGCCCGCGGTAAAGCTGGCCTCTTTCCTACTCCAGGATGAGGTAAGCGCCTGAGCTGCCGTGCTGCACGGCAAGCTTCATCTCGGTGCAGATGTTCATATTGGAGGTGGTTGTCAGTTGGAACGTGCAGGAGTGGGAGGAGGGCAGCACCGTTAGCTGGCAGTAGTGCGACTGAGGCAAATAGCGCCAGGCTGTTGTCACCAGCAGTTGGACCCAGCAGGCAGTTTTCTCCACATCCAAGGAGGAGCCCGTGCAGAGGGTGTGTAGGATGTACGAGGTCTCGCTCCTCTGCAGCTGTCCACCGGTGTGGTGGTGGAAGCACAAAAGATTCCCCAGCAGCTGCTCCCTGTAGCAAATGCACTCCTGCACCACGCGGATGCTGGGGTGCCTTGCTGGCAGCTTCCCGGGGGAGTCTGGCTCCAGGGAGAAAGAATGCCCGGGCGGTGGCCGCAGGAATACAACCAGGCGGTAGGCGATGCTGTTCTCATGGACGCCCCAGGCTTCACGGGCATCGTCTGTATCAATGGCTGGGTGCAACAGCGGCATGAACTTCTTCATGGCAAGCACACGGCAAACACCAATAAGTTCACACACCAGCTCCTTCAGCGCCTTGCATGTCTCGGGCAGGCCCTGATTTGGCAATGGGGTCAACGCAGCCAAAGCCACGACACTGCTGCATCCAACACTGGGGTCGTTCTTCTCCTCCCCGTCGCCTTCCTCGTCCTCATCCTCGTCCTCATCCTCGTCCTCATCCTCGTCCTCATCCTCGTCCTCGTCCTCGTCCTCGTCCTCCTCACTGCTGGAGCTGTGCTGCTCCCTGCAGCTCTCAGAGTCATGTTTTCTTTTACTGGCCAGCCAGTAGATCACAAGGAGCAGGGCCAGGGCTCCTCCGAAAGTCTGACACCACTGCACTGAAAGGAGTGGTGCTTCCTCCGCAGCCCATATCCTCTCAATCTCCTCCAGCAGCTGAGACGTCTCCTGATGCAGAAACTCCTCATGCTGCTTCATCCGCTCATCCGTGCTCACACTGATGTGCTGCTGGTCAGGCTTCAGCACAATCCGCGCGGCCAGCAAAGGCAGGACGAGGGCAATTGCAGCAGCCATGGCCTGGAGGAGGCAGGAGGAAAAGGGTCTGAGCAGGGCTGGGCGGGAGGGAGCACGGGGAAGGGTTTGTGAGCGCTGCAGGGATGGGAACAACGGGCTGTCCCAGGAAAGCGCCTGGGCGCTGGTGTCAACAGGCTTGAAGGAGCCACAGGCCCTGGCCGGAGACAGCATGGGGCCCGTCCTGCCCAAGCCGCCCTGATGGGCAGCCCCTGGCTGGGCTGCACTCTGTGAAAGGGCAGGGGACACGTGAGTAGAGTCTCCCAAGGCCCAACCCTGACATCCCATGGAGCATCCCACAGAGCCACGGGCACCCGGCACATCCCCAAGGCCTCTCTGGGCCCCTGCCACCACTGGGAGCCCTGAGCACCTCTGCCCCCGGCCCCAAGGGCAGTGCCGTGCCTTGCCCTGACAGGCTAGGCTCTTGCTCTGAGTTACAAACCTCCTGGGCACCTGCCCCCTCCTCATCCAGCCCAGCCTTCCCCCTGCATGCTCCACTTGCTGATGTCCCAGGTCAGACTGTTGTGAAGCTGCCTGCTGCTGTCCCTAGGGGCAGCTCCCATTGTGACCCGTCCCCTATGCTGTCACAGCCACCAGAACCTGTGGGTTCCAATGGAATTTCCTGTTTTTCCCTTTGTGCCCCTTGGTTCTTGTCCTGTCAGTGGTCACTGCTGAGAAAGTTCTGGAAAGGAGATCAATCAGAAAACTGGAAAAGAAAGGCCAAAGAGGTTAAGGAAGCGTTCTGTTTTGATACTACTTCCTTACCTCAATATGCCACCCCGCTGCTTCTGCATCCGGTGGGCAGCAACCTGTTACCTGCCCACATTCTCCAACCGTGTGCTGCTGCACAGACAAGCTCAGACGGAGGGCTGGTCAAAAGAAGCTGATTTATTGTCCACTTAGCATTGCACAAATGTCCCAGAGGGAGACATTTCTTTCCAACGGGGTGGATTTTCCCATCCTGTTAGAGGTGGTAACAGGCATCTCAGTTGCAATGCAATGGTCATCTGGACTGGCGGAGATTCCCCAAGCTCAGGTTGTGCTGAGCAGTGTCATCTCTGTGCCTCATTTGTTCAGATCTGCACCACAGACTCGGCAGGCAGTGTCTGGCACGAGCAGATTCTCTGTCCTGGTGTCCGAAATTGTCCCTGGGCTCCACCAGTGTGAGACGAAGGCAAAGTGCAGGAGGTCCCACAGATGTTTGAGGGATGGGGTGCTCGACTGGGCCCTCCACATCTGCCCCAGGGTATGCTGGGCATGGTGGGGATGCCTTGGCACACCGGAAGTCTTGTGGAGACCAGTGGGAGGTTCCTGAGGTAGTAGGTGCCAGGAAGAAATCTTCTGCAAATCTCCTTAAGGGAAATAAGTGGTCTTTCACTAAGAAGGCGATGCGTCCGACAGCCTAGCTGAAGTGTCTCTACAGAAACGCACAAATCTTGGGCAAGAAACCGGTCTTTTAAACTACCGTGCTACTAGAAAGCTGTGATCTGGTTCCATCACTGAGTCTTGGTGGGACGAATCCTATGACTGCAGTGTAAATACCTATGGCTACAGACTGTTCATAACGGACAGATGGGAAAGGAGGGATGGAGGCATTTCCCTTTAAATCAGGAAATGGATAGTGTGTGAAGAGCTGTCTTTTAAGGGTAGCTTGAAAGGCTACTCTTCAAAAGCTTGTGGGTCAGAGTGAAAGACCAAGGCAACAAAAGGAACTTTGTGGTTAGTGTCTACTACAGGCTATCTGATCAAGGAGTGCCTACCAGTGATGCCTTCTTCCTCCAGCTACAGGAGGCTTTGTGCTCGCAAACTCTCGTCATACTGGGGGACTTCAACCACCCTGACAAATGTTGGAAAAGTAGCATGGCAAGCTGCAGGCCATCCAGGAGACTCCTAGAGTGCACTGAATGTAATTTCTTAACCCAGCTAATAGACATCCCCACCTGAGGGGATGCGATACTGTACCTGACAATCACCAATATAGGTCAGCTCATCAGTGACATCAAGATCAGAGGCAGCATGGGCTGCAGGGATCATGCACTGGTGGAGTTCAGGGTCCAGAGGAGTATGGAACAGGCAAGGAGTATAGTCAGGACCCTAAATATCGGGAAAGCAGAATTCCAGCTCTTCAAGGGGTTATTTGGTAGGACTCCTGGGATATGGTCCTCAGAGGCAAGGGAGCCCAAGAGCTGGCAAATGTTCAAGCATGCTTTCCATAAAGCACAAGAGCGCTCAGTCCCCAGATGCAGGACATCAGGCATTGAAGGGAAGAGACCAGCGTGGCTGAATTGAGACATACTGCTCATAATGAAGAGCAAGATGGAACTGCACAAGCAGTGCAAGCAGGGACAGGGAACCTGGGAAGAGTATAGGGCTGCTGCCCAGTTGTATAGAGGTGAGGTCAGGAAGGCCGAGAACAGCTGGAGCTGAACTTGGTAAGGGAAGTGAAGACCAACAAGAAGGGCTTATGCAGGTATGTCAATCAGAAAAGGAAAGTTAACGAAAGCGTACCCCCACTGATGGATGAAAATGACCTTTTATCAACAGACGAGGAGAAGGCTGAGGTACCCAACAACTTTTTCTGCTTTAGTCTTCACTGAAAACAGCTCTCCTCAACCCTCCTGGGTCAGGGGGCAACAAGACAGGGACCAGGGGAATAAAGCCCTCCTGCTGTAGGGGAGGATCAGGTTTGTGATCACCTGAGGAATCTGAACACGTATAAGCCTATGGGATCTGATGAGATGCATGCCAGAGCCCTGAGGGAATTGGCTGATGTTGTTGCCAAGCCACCCTCCAAGATATGTGAGAAGTCGTGGCAGTCATGGGAAGTCGCTGGTGACTGGAAGGAGGGTGGCATTGTCCCCATTTTTAAAAATGGTAGAAAAACGACCCTGGAAACTACCGACCTGTCAGCCTCTGTGCCTGGGAAGATCATGAAACAGGTCCTCCTAGAAGGCATTATTCTAAGGCTTCAGGGTATTATTTATGATCATTCCTATAATTTTGTCTGGAACACATTACCTCGACTTCACATCAGATGATAAATAAATATTTTCTGTCTGTAGACATATGAAACTCGGTCTCTACACTTCATCCATTGAAGTTTAAACAAATACCCTTTCACATGTTGCAAGCACTTTTACCTGCAGAATGATAACATTTCCTTTGATTAAAGCTTGGCCATCTTGCAGATCATTGATTAATAAGAATAAAGTGTGACAAGATTTTTAAGGAAGGAGTGTATGTTGAATGGATCTCAGATTTTGCAAAACACTTAAATTTTTCCTTCCTTATAAGGAATAGTTTTCAGGTGAAAGATGGATATTAAATCAATCATTTTTTTTGAAGAAATATTATTTAATTCACTGTGATGCATGTCTTGACATAAATACAACCTTGTTTAACGCTCACTAATTCTTCTGCTAAATCCAATACCCTCACAAGCCGGCCACAAGGTTTTTGTATTATCATTTCTTAAGTCCAGAAACATTGCTCTTTTCATCTGATCATCCTCTTTGCCCCTTTTACATTTACATTTGCCCCATCTCCACGTACATTTGGGACTGGCTGTCTCAGTAATGCTCCATGGCCTTCTGAGACGCAGCTTTTGTTGGCCCAGAAATCCTTCAGACTGACTAATGGATGAGCACACACTAGGCTAAGGGTGTTACAATGACCTACTGGCAGAAACAGTAGGTGCTAACTTTTCATCTTTTTTAATAGTTGGCCTTGATTAAACTGCTGAAAGAGAGGCTGGTAATTCTTGATGTTTCTACAAAAGGGTCCTCTTGAGAATTCAGGGCACTTCATTCCTTTGCTGAATTGTGTACAGCCGCGTTTTTTGAGGCTAACAAACAGACATGTATTTCACTACTGCGTGCACAAGGATTCTCCAAAAATCACCTAGAGATTCACTACATGTAAATCCAGAAAGGATCAGTAGATAGTCTTACTATCACAGGCCAATTGTACATCATGTTTACAAGGACCTCAAGGACTTGTTTATGACAGAAGCATAGTTCACACAAAGGTATCGAATCTTGATGAAAATACTGAACCACTGGAAAAAATGCACCTCTCCTGTGAATGATCTGCGGTAATGGAAGCCCGTAGTAAAAATCTGTGTTGTATTTTTCACTTTAATTTGCCTAGTTTCTGCATTCAGCCAGCCAGGCCAGACATGAGGCTGCTCCTCTGCCTTGAAAACGTCCATGTTGAAGAGGGGGGAAGAGGCGTGGCAACAGGCGCTCCACCCTTCCCTCCCCCTTTCTTCTGCCTGAGAGAACTCGGTGTCCTGAGTGCGTGGCTACAGCAGGGGGAGGAGGAGTGGCAGCCAGTGCTCCCCAAAGACAAACTTCTCTGGTTGTCTTAAGCATCATTGTCTGAGGGCTGGCTGTCTGCACACTTGTCTGTGGCACTGGCGACAAGGGATCTGCTCCAGAAGGGAGACTCTGAGAACTGCAGTGAGCAGCAGAGCTCCAGCGGTGAGGAGAACAAGGCCGGGGTTCAACAAAGGCAACCACAAGGAGCAGGAATACTCCAGTGTTACAGGAACTTTGGATCTGCTCCATGTGATCTACTGGATGGCCAGCAAAAGGAAACGTGACTCTGAGAGCTGCAGTGAGCAGCACAGCTGCAGCAGTGAGGAGGGTGAGGCTGAGGTTCAGCAGGGCAACCACGAGCAGAAGGAATACTCCAGTGTTACACACAATGGTCTCATGGCCGAGGATGAGGAGGATCAGGCCGATTTCGACCTCGGAGATCTGCAGCTCTGCACTCGTGTCCTGGTGCTCACAAGCTTTTCCACCTCTGCCTGTCAACCTGCAGACGTTGCCTTTCTCTCACATTGCTGGAGCCCAGGGATAATTTTGGACAGCGGGACAGAGAATCTGCTTGTGCCAGACACTGCCTGCCGAGTCTGTGGTGCAGATCTGAACAAAAGAGGCACAGAGATGACACTGCGCAGCACTAAATACACTTAGAACTAATATTCTAGGAGTTTTTTATTGTGGAGTAAAGTCAGCAAAGCAAGGTATACAGCGCTGGGCGCATGGCTGAGGTTGGAACGCATCTAACCAGAGGTGCAACTGGCCCAGGTTCCATCCTCTTTTATGCATTTATTTTGGCACAAAAAGAGTTGCTCATTCAACACCTATCAGCACGTGGCGGGGTGCTCTTGCCACGTGGGTCGGCCCAGGCAGTCCGCGTGGAGGAAGGGAAGCTCTCTGGTCGTGGCGTGCCAGCGGTAAAGCTGGCCTCTTTCCTACTCCAGGATGAGGTAAGCACCTGAGCTGCCGTGCTGCACTGCAAACTTCATTTCAGTGCAGATGTTCATCTCGGAGGTGCTTGTCAGCTGGAACATGCAGGAGTGGGAGGAGGGCAGCTCCGTTAGCTGCCAGTGGTGCGACTGAGGCAAATACCGCCAGGCTGATGTCACCAGCATTTGGACCCAGGAGGCGTTTTTTTCCACGTCTAAGTAGCAGCCCGTGCAGAGGGTGTGTAGGATGTACGAGTTCTCGCTCCTGCGCAGCTGTCCACCGGTGTGGTGGAGAAAGCACAAAAGATCCCCCAGCAGCTGCTCCCTGTAGCAAATGCACTCCTGCACCACGCGGATGCTGGGGTGCCGTGCTGGCAGCTTCCCCGGGGAGTCTGGCTCCAGGGTGAAAGAATGCCCGGGCGCTGGCCGCAGGAATATAACCAGGCGGTAGGCGATGCTGTTCTCATGGGTGCTCCACGCTTCACAGGCATTGTCTGTATCAATGGCTGGGTACAACAGTGGCATGAAACTCTTCATGGAAAGCACACGGCAAACACCAGTAAGTTCACGCACCAGCTCCTTCAGCGCCTTGCATGTGTTGGGCAGGCCCTGATTTGGCAATGGGGTCAACGCAGCCAAAGCCATGACACTGTTGCATCCAACACTGGGGTCGTTCTTCTCCTCCCCGTCGCCTTCCTCGTCCTCATCCTCGTCCTCGTCCTCGTCCTCCTCACTGCTGGAGCTGTGCTGCTCCCTGCAGCTCTCAGAGTCATGTTTTCTTTTACTGGCCAGCCAGTAGATCACAAGGAGCAGGGCCAGGGCTCCTCCGAAAGTCTGACACCACTGCACTGAAAGGAGTGGTGCTTCCTCCGCAGCCCATATCCTCTCAATCTCCTCCAGCAGCTGAGACATCTCCTGATGCAGAAACTCCTCATGCTGCTTCATCCGCTCATCCGTGCTCACACTGATGTGCTGCTGGTCAGGCTTCAGCACAATCCGCGCGGCCAGCAAAGGCAGGACGAGGGCAATTGCAGCAGCCATGGCCTGGAGGAGGCAGGAGGAAAAGGGTCTGAGCAGGGCTGGGCGGGAGGGAGCACGGGGAAGGGTTTGTGAGCGCTGCAGGGATGGGAACAACGGGCTGTCCCAGGAAAGCGCCTGGGCGCTGGTGTCAACAGGCTTGAAGGAGCCACAGGCCCTGGCCGGAGACAGCATGGGGCCCGTCCTGCCCAAGCCGCCCTGATGGGCAGCCCCTGGCTGGGCTGCACTCTGTGAAAGGGCAGGGGACACGTGAGTAGAGTCTCCCAAGGCCCAACCCTGACATCCCATGGAGCATCCCACAGAGCCACGGGCACCCGGCACATCCCCAAGGCCTCTCTGGGCCCCTGCCACCACTGGGAGCCCTGAGCACCTCTGCCCCCGGCCCCAAGGGCAGTGCCGTGCCTTGCCCTGACAGGCTAGGCTCTTGCTCTGAGTTACAAACCTCCTGGGCACCTGCCCCCTCCTCATCCAGCCCAGCCTTCCCCCTGCATGCTCCACTTGCTGATGTCCCAGGTCAGACTGTTGTGAAGCTGCCTGCTGCTGTCCCTAGGGGCAGCTCCCATTGTGACCCGTCCCCTATGCTGTCACAGCCACCAGAACCTGTGGGTTCCAATGGAATTTCCTGTTTTTCCCTTTGTGCCCCTTGGTTCTTGTCCTGTCAGTGGTCACTGCTGAGAAAGTTCTGGAAAGGAGATCAATCAGAAAACTGGAAAAGAAAGGCCAAAGAGGTTAAGGAAGCGTTCTGTTTTGATACTACTTCCTTACCTCAATATGCCACCCCGCTGCTTCTGCATCCGGTGGGCAGCAACCTGTTACCTGCCCACATTCTCCAACCGTGTGCTGCTGCACAGACAAGCTCAGACGGAGGGCTGGTCAAAAGAAGCTGATTTATTGTCCACTTAGCATTGCACAAATGTCCCAGAGGGAGACATTTCTTTCCAACGGGGTGGATTTTCCCATCCTGTTAGAGGTGGTAACAGGCATCTCAGTTGCAATGCAATGGTCATCTGGACTGGCGGAGATTCCCCAAGCTCAGGTTGTGCTGAGCAGTGTCATCTCTGTGCCTCATTTGTTCAGATCTGCACCACAGACTCGGCAGGCAGTGTCTGGCACGAGCAGATTCTCTGTCCTGGTGTCCGAAATTGTCCCTGGGCTCCACCAGTGTGAGACGAAGGCAAAGTGCAGGAGGTCCCACAGATGTTTGAGGGATGGGGTGCTCGACTGGGCCCTCCACATCTGCCCCAGGGTATGCTGGGCATGGTGGGGATGCCTTGGCACACCGGAAGTCTTGTGGAGACCAGTGGGAGGTTCCTGAGGTAGTAGGTGCCAGGAAGAAATCTTCTGCAAATCTCCTTAAGGGAAATAAGTGGTCTTTCACTAAGAAGGCGATGCGTCCGACAGCCTAGCTGAAGTGTCTCTACAGAAACGCACAAATCTTGGGCAAGAAACCGGTCTTTTAAACTACCGTGCTACTAGAAAGCTGTGATCTGGTTCCATCACTGAGTCTTGGTGGGACGAATCCTATGACTGCAGTGTAAATACCTATGGCTACAGACTGTTCATAACGGACAGATGGGAAAGGAGGGATGGAGGCATTTCCCTTTAAATCAGGAAATGGATAGTGTGTGAAGAGCTGTCTTTTAAGGGTAGCTTGAAAGGCTACTCTTCAAAAGCTTGTGGGTCAGAGTGAAAGACCAAGGCAACAAAAGGAACTTTGTGGTTAGTGTCTACTACAGGCTATCTGATCAAGGAGTGCCTACCAGTGATGCCTTCTTCCTCCAGCTACAGGAGGCTTTGTGCTCGCAAACTCTCGTCATACTGGGGGACTTCAACCACCCTGACAAATGTTGGAAAAGTAGCATGGCAAGCTGCAGGCCATCCAGGAGACTCCTAGAGTGCACTGAATGTAATTTCTTAACCCAGCTAATAGACATCCCCACCTGAGGGGATGCGATACTGTACCTGACAATCACCAATATAGGTCAGCTCATCAGTGACATCAAGATCAGAGGCAGCATGGGCTGCAGGGATCATGCACTGGTGGAGTTCAGGGTCCAGAGGAGTATGGAACAGGCAAGGAGTATAGTCAGGACCCTAAATATCGGGAAAGCAGAATTCCAGCTCTTCAAGGGGTTATTTGGTAGGACTCCTGGGATATGGTCCTCAGAGGCAAGGGAGCCCAAGAGCTGGCAAATGTTCAAGCATGCTTTCCATAAAGCACAAGAGCGCTCAGTCCCCAGATGCAGGACATCAGGCATTGAAGGGAAGAGACCAGCGTGGCTGAATTGAGACATACTGCTCATAATGAAGAGCAAGATGGAACTGCACAAGCAGTGCAAGCAGGGACAGGGAACCTGGGAAGAGTATAGGGCTGCTGCCCAGTTGTATAGAGGTGAGGTCAGGAAGGCCGAGAACAGCTGGAGCTGAACTTGGTAAGGGAAGTGAAGACCAACAAGAAGGGCTTATGCAGGTATGTCAATCAGAAAAGGAAAGTTAACGAAAGCGTACCCCCACTGATGGATGAAAATGACCTTTTATCAACAGACGAGGAGAAGGCTGAGGTACCCAACAACTTTTTCTGCTTTAGTCTTCACTGAAAACAGCTCTCCTCAACCCTCCTGGGTCAGGGGGCAACAAGACAGGGACCAGGGGAATAAAGCCCTCCTGCTGTAGGGGAGGATCAGGTTTGTGATCACCTGAGGAATCTGAACACGTATAAGCCTATGGGATCTGATGAGATGCATGCCAGAGCCCTGAGGGAATTGGCTGATGTTGTTGCCAAGCCACCCTCCAAGATATGTGAGAAGTCGTGGCAGTCATGGGAAGTCGCTGGTGACTGGAAGGAGGGTGGCATTGTCCCCATTTTTAAAAATGGTAGAAAAACGACCCTGGAAACTACCCACCTGTCAGCCTCTGTGCCTGGGAAGATCATGAAACAGGTCCTCCTAGAAGGCATTATTCTAAGGCTTCAGGGTATTATTTATGATCATTCCTATAATTTTGTCTGGAACACATTACCTCGACTTCACATCAGATGATAAATAAATATTTTCTGTCTGTAGACATATGAAACTCGGTCTCTACACTTCATCCATTGAAGTTTAAACAAATACCCTTTCACATGTTGCAAGCACTTTTACCTGCAGAATGATAACATTTCCTTTGATTAAAGCTTGGCCATCTTGCAGATCATTGATTAATAAGAATAAAGTGTGACAAGATTTTTAAGGAAGGAGTGTATGTTGAATGGATCTCAGATTTTGCAAAACACTTAAATTTTTCCTTCCTTATAAGGAATAGTTTTCAGGTGAAAGATGGATATTAAATCAATCATTTTTTTTGAAGAAATATTATTTAATTCACTGTGATGCATGTCTTGACATAAATACAACCTTGTTTAACGCTCACTAATTCTTCTGCTAAATCCAGTACCCTCACAAGCCGGCCACAAGGTATTTGTATTATCATTTCTTAAGTCCAGAAACATTGCTCTTTTCATCTGATCATCCTCTTTGCCCCTTTTACATTTACATTTGCCCCATCTCCACGTACATTTGGGACTGGCTGTCTCAGTAATGCTCCATGGCCTTCTGAGACGCAGCTTTTGTTGGCCCAGAAATCCTTCAGACTGACTAATGGATGAGCACACACTAGGCTAAGGGTGTTACAATGACCTACTGGCAGAAACAGTAGGTGCTAACTTTTCATCATTTTTAATAGTTGGCCTTGATTAAACTGCTGAAAGAGAGGCTGGTAATTCTTGATGTTTCTACAAAAGGGTCCTCTTGAGAATTCAGGGCACTTCATTCCTTTGCTGAATTGTGTACAGCCGCGTTTTTTGAGGCTAACAAACAGACATGTATTTCACTACTGCGTGCACAAGGATTCTCCAAAAATCACCTAGAGATTCACTACATGTAAATCCAGAAAGGATCAGTAGATAGTCTTACTATCACAGGCCAATTGTACATCATGTTTACAAGGACCTCAAGGACTTGTTTATGACAGAAGCATAGTTCACACAAAGGTATCGAATCTTGATGAAAATACTGAACCACTGGAAAAAATGCACCTCTCCTGTGAATGATCTGCGGTAATGGAAGCCCGTAGTAAAAATCTGTGTTGTATTTTTCACTTTAATTTGCCTAGTTTCTGCATTCAGCCAGCCAGGCCAGACATGAGGCTGCTCCTCTGCCTTGAAAACGTCCATGTTGAAGAGGGGGGAAGAGGCGTGGCAACAGGCGCTCCACCCTTCCCTCCCCCTTTCTTCTGCCTGAGAGAACTCGGTGTCCTGAGTGCGTGGCTACAGCAGGGGGAGGAGGAGTGGCAGCCAGTGCTCCCCAAAGACAAACTTCTCTGGTTGTCTTAAGCATTGTCTGAGGGCTGGCTGTCTGCACACTTGTCTGTGGCACTGGCGACAAGGGATCTGCTCCAGAAGGGAGACTCTGAGAACTGCAGTGAGCAGCAGAGCTCCAGCGGTGAGGAGAACAAGGCCTAGGTTCAACAAAGGCAACCACAAGGAGCAGGAATACTCCAGTGTTACAGGAACTTTGGATCTGCTCCATGTGATCTACTGGATGGCCAGCAAAAGGAAACGTGACTCTGAGAGCTGCAGTGAGCAGCACAGCTGCAGCAGTGAGGAGGGTGAGGCTGAGGTTCAGCAGGGCAACCACGAGCAGAAGGAATACTCCAGTGTTACACACAATGGTCTCATGGCCGAGGATGAGGAGGATCAGGCCGATTTCGACCTTGGAGATCTGCAGCTCTGCACTCGTGTCCTGGTGCTCACAAGCTTTTCCACCTCTGCCTGTCAACCTGCAGACGTTGCCTTTCTCTCACATTGCTGGAGCCCAGGGATAATTTTGGACAGCGGGACAGAGAATCTGCTTGTGCCAGACACTGCCTGCCGAGTCTGTGGTGCAGATCTGAACAAAAGAGGCACAGAGATGACACTGCGCAGCACTAAATACACTTAGAACTAATATTCTAGGAGTTTTTTATTGTGGAGTAAAGTCAGCAAAGCAAGGTATACAGCGCTGGGCGCATGGCTGAGGTTGGAACGCATCTAACCAGAGGTGCAACTGGCCCAGGTTCCATCCTCTTTTATGCATTTATTTTGGCACAAAAAGAGTTGCTCATTCAACACCTATCAGCACGTGGCGGGGTGCTCTTGCCACGTGGGTCGGCCCAGGCAGTCCGCGTGGAGGAAGGGAAGCTCTCTGGTCGTGGCGTGCCAGCGGTAAAGCTGGCCTCTTTCCTACTCCAGGATGAGGTAAGCACCTGAGCTGCCGTGCTGCACTGCAAACTTCATTTCAGTGCAGATGTTCATCTCGGAGGTGCTTGTCAGCTGGAACATGCAGGAGTGGGAGGAGGGCAGCTCCGTTAGCTGCCAGTGGTGCGACTGAGGCAAATACCGCCAGGCTGATGTCACCAGCATTTGGACCCAGGAGGCGTTTTTTTCCACGTCTAAGTAGCAGCCCGTGCAGAGGGTGTGTAGGATGTACGAGTTCTCGCTCCTGCGCAGCTGTCCACCGGTGTGGTGGAGAAAGCACAAAAGATCCCCCAGCAGCTGCTCCCTGTAGCAAATGCACTCCTGCACCACGCGGATGCTGGGGTGCCGTGCTGGCAGCTTCCCCGGGGAGTCTGGCTCCAGGGTGAAAGAATGCCCGGGCGCTGGCCGCAGGAATATAACCAGGCGGTAGGCGATGCTGTTCTCATGGGTGCTCCACGCTTCACAGGCATTGTCTGTATCAATGGCTGGGTACAACAGTGGCATGAAACTCTTCATGGAAAGCACACGGCAAACACCAGTAAGTTCACGCACCAGCTCCTTCAGCGCCTTCCATGTGTTGGGCAGGCCCTGATTTGGCAATGGGGTCAACGCAGCCAAAGCCATGACACTGTTGCATCCAACACTGGGGTCGTTCTTTTCCTCGTCACCTTCCTCCTCCTCGTCCTCATCCTTATCCTCGTCCTTGTCCTCGTCCTCATCCACGTACTCCTTGCTGCTGGAGCTGTGCTGCTCCCTGCAGCTCTGAGAGTCCTGTTTTCTTTTACTGGCCAGCCAGTAGATCACAAGGAGCAGGGCCAGGGCTCCACCGAAAGTCTGACACCACTGCACTGAAAGGAGCGGGGCTTCCTCCGCAGCCCATCTCCTCTCAATCTCCTCCAGCAGCCGAGAAGTCTCCTGACGCAGAAACTCCTCATGCTGCTTCATCCGCTCATCCGTGGTCGCACTGATGTGCTGCTGGTCAGGCTTCGGCACAATCCGCGCGGCCAGACGAGCCAGGAAAAGGGCAATTGCGGCAGCTATGGCCTGGAGGAGGCAGGAGGAAACGGGTCTGAGCAGGGCTGGGTGGGAAGGAGGCCCAGTCAGCACTCCTGCCCTTGGGCTGTGGTGCTGCTTGTTTCTACCCTGCACTTGCCCTGTGGCCTTGCTGAGCTGCCCCAGGCTGCCCTCCCGTGCTGGAGTGAGCACGGGCACAACCCCGGTCAGGGTCTGGCTGTGCCAGGGACAGCCGCCCTCAGGGCCTGCCTACCTGCTCTGTGCCTGCTCAGCTTTGCTGCTGGCTTCTTTCTCTTCTAGTGCTTGCAGCTCAGCTTCCACCTCACGGTTGCTCTCGTGCTGCGTATTCTTCCCTGAGCGCAGACCTGGCTCTGCGTGCCGCAGGGTGCTCGGGGCTGGGGGCTGCTCTGCTGCTGCCTGGGCTACTTGAGACAGTGAGACCGGGCCAGCATTGCCACCTCCTTCCCTGTCCGAGGGCTTCTGTGGGAAGTGGAGCAGGACTCAGTTTTGGGGCACCTGCTGTCATGGATCCTGTGCTCCCCCTGGCTGCTTCCCTCTAGGCTCGGGGAGCTGCCTCTCCACCCTCTCAGAACTGTGCAGAGAAATACTGGCTGCCCTGTGCCCAGGCCCTGTGGTGTCTGCCAGCTCCTGCCTGGCC
The DNA here is from genome assembly GCF_032191515.1 of Phaenicophaeus curvirostris. NCBI lineage: Eukaryota > Metazoa > Chordata > Aves > Cuculiformes > Cuculidae > Phaenicophaeus > Phaenicophaeus curvirostris. The sequence goes on along the minus strand of NW_027207037.1, from coordinate 47,862 downwards.
CCGTGCACCGGGGCCAATGCTGACCAGTTTGAGCAGCTCTGTGTGCTCATTCAGGACTTTTTAGCTGGTGGCAGAATGGCTGCGGGGAGGCTATGTAGGGGCTGTCCTCTGTCTGCAGTGCTTCATCTTCCTGGGCCTGTGGAGTGGTGCTTCCCTGGCCTGTAGGTACCCAGCATGATGCGGGACCCTGTGATCACCCTGTGTCGCTGCTGTGGGGAGGCTGGGGCTGGAGACGCAGCTAGTTTGGGACAACTTCTGCATGATGGGCTGTTGGGGAGGGCCTGTGGCAGAGGCGTGTGGCCTGCACCAGGGGGGAGGCGGGATGGCTGCTGGCTTCTGGCTCTTCCATCCCTGTGCCCCAGGGCTGTTGGGCAGGCATGATGCCCAGCCTGTGCTGGGGTGGCATATGGTTCAAGGGTGGGGGACTCGCACAGCCTGGCCTGTGGCCTTAGTGCCTGGCAGTGGTACCTTTGCCAACCCTGCTTGCAACTGCTGTATCAGAAAGGCCGAGTCCTGGTGCTTCTGCTCCATTGCATGTTCCTGCTCTTGCGGTTGGATCCAGTGCTCGCATTTTATGCCCCTGCAGAACTGCAGGTGCAGCTGCACCTCCTTTATCAAGGCCTGCACCTCTGCTGGCTCCAGCTGCCGTGTGTCCTGGCGTGCTTGAGGCTCCCCTTGCGGTGGCTCTGGCACTGACGCTTGCATGTTGCCCTAGGACACAGGATGAACAGAACCTGCCTGGCTCACTGCTGCGACCAGTGCATCCTGCAGCTCCTGCCAGGCTCTGGGGCTGGACAGCAATGCTGACAGTCCAGGTTTTGGTCAGGGAGCAGCAATGGAATGTGTTGACCCCTGGTTGGGTGCAGACCTCTCCCCCAGCCCTGGCAGCCCCCCCTGGGGGTGTGTGCTCTAAGAGTGGCTCCTCAACAGCCCAGGCTGGGGCACTGCTGTAATGCCAGGGTGAGCTATGGCTGCAGTGGGGCTGGACGCCCCTGAGCCCTTGTACTTTCTCCAGCCCTGGGGAATGAGGTGTCTGCTGGCACAGGTGAGGGCTGGCCAGGGCCTCCTATCCCCCATGGCTACACGCCCAGTGCCTGGGGTGGGAGTGGGGTTAGCACTGCTCACCTGGGGCAGCCCAGTCTCCTGCTGAAACTGCTGGATGGAGCTTCTCAGCTCCAGTGTTGCCTCCTCCACTCCTGGCAGCCCTCCATGAGAACACTCAGGCTGGCCTGGAGGTGCAGGAACTTCCCTGGATGTGCCACATCTTGGCCACTCGCTTGCTGCTGGGGAGACCACAACATGGGACAGGCCTTTCCCACTGGCCTCGGACAACCCTCAATCCCAGGGAGGGGACAGCCAGGGATGTCACCCAGCCCTGCCTGGGGCAGCCTCAGCAGCCCCTGGCAACGGCCCAACGCAGGAGCTGGCGCAGGACACGGGCCCCTAGCCCTTCCCCCCAGCACCACCTGCCCCTTCTCTGGGAAGGACGGTCCTCACCGCAGCCATCCTGTGCCATCCTGCTCCTTGACCGCCCTCTGTCCCTGGCACGGCACGATGCTGCCCTGCCCGCAGCTCGCACCCCGGCTGGCTTCTAGGGACAACGTAGGGAAACAGAACCTGGTGACATCATGTGCCAGGCATCTGGCTCTGGTGCATCCAGCAAGCCCCGTCCCACCGTGCTGGCACACCCAGCGTACGCAGTGAGCCTTGGGGCACCCTCGTGCCGTTACCGGGACTCAGCAGCCTCAGTCTGCCCTTGCAGACCCTCTTCTCTGTGCTACCCCATGTCCTTGTGCCGCGTCCCTGTCACCGGCCCCAGGACACGCTGCATCCCGCTGTGCCGGCCCCCAGCTCCCTGAGATGCCCCCCAGAACTGCACCGAGCTCTTGGAGGAGCCATTGACCATGTCGACTGAGGCCACTGCTCCCTGTTTCTCCCTGTCCAAAAGGGTAAAAATAACAAGAAGAAGTTGTCGGAAATGAAATTTCAATTTCTCCGCGCCCTTCCCTCTCCATGCAGCTTCCCAGCACGGATCAATAGTGTTTAGACAGCCAAGGAGTTTTTTTCCCCCTCTTAAAGCACCAGATCAATAACGGGAAAAAAAAAACAACCAAAAACATGATCATCTTCCTCCTCCCTGCCTTCCTGAGCCTTGTCTTCGTCCTCCTCACTGCTGCAGCTGTGTTGCTCACTGCAGCTCTCAGAGTCGCATTTTCCTTTCTTGGCCATCCAGTAGGCCAGAAGGAGCAGGACCGGAGCTCCTGCAAATGTCTGATACTGCCTCATTGCAAGGAGCGGGGCTTCCTCCGCAGCCCTGCTCCTCTCAATCTCCTCCAGCAGCCGATTCGTCTCCTGGCGCAGAAACTCCTCACGCTGCTTCATCGCTCATCCGTATCCTCATCGATGTGCCACTCAAGCTTCATCCCACACTGGGCAGCCAGCAAAGCCAGGACGAGGGCAACTGCGGCAGCCATGGCCTGGAGGAGGCGGAAGGAAAAGGGTCTGAGCAGGGCTGGGTGAGAGGGAGCACAGGGCAGGGCTTGTGAGCGCTGCAGGGACGGGAACAACGGGCTGTCCCAGGAAAGCGCCTGGGCGCTGGTGTCCACAGGCTTGAAGGAGCCACAGGCCCTGGCCGGAGACAGCATGGTGATGGCACCAGCTCCCTCCTTGCGCAGCCTGTTGCTGCCGGAGAGTGCCAGAACATGGGGAAGGGTGCAGGGTTTCTACCCAGAAAGAAGGACCCCCCTGGGCCATGTGTGAACTCGGGACTGAAGGCAGCTGGAGAAAACAGGCTGTACTGGTGCAGCAGCCTTTGGGGCTGAGCAGAGGGGCTGGAGGTGCCGATGCCTCAGGGGAGCTGCTCTGGAGAACCATTGCCTCGGCACTCCTGGCTGTGAACTTTTGTCATAACATGGTAGTTTTATACTGAGGGGCTTCTTTCTATCAGCAGAGCAGAGAGGGCTAGTTTAAGCTGCCAGACCCACAGCCTCACCTGTTGGTAGCCCAGGATCTACATCCCCTATCCTGTCCCCCTGTGCCTTGCCTGTGGGCTGGGATCTGTCGTTCTCTGGTGCTAGAGGCCCAGTCGGCACTCCTGCCCTTGGGCTGTGGTGCTGCTTGTTTCTATCCTGCACTTGCCCTGTGGCCTTGCTGAGCTCTTCCTTGAGCTTCCAGAGCTTGCGGCTCCTTCAAGCAGCATAAAACTCCTCATGCTAAGGACACGGCAAACACCAGGAAGGTCACCCACCAGCTCCTTCAGCACATTGCATGTGTCGGGCAGGCCCTAATTTGGTAAATGGGCTGAACGCAGCCAAAGCGATGCCACTGGTGCATCTGACACTTGTGTTCTAAATACACTTAGAACTAATATTCTAGGAGTTTTTTATTGTGGAGTAAAGTCAGCAAAGCAAGGTATACAGCGCTGGGCGCATGGCTGAGGTTGGAACGCATCTAACCAGAGGTGCAACTGGCCCAGGTTCCATCCTCTTCTATGCATTTATTTTGGCACAAAAAGAGTTGCTCATTCAACACCTATCAGCACGTGGCAGGGTGCTCTTGCCATGTGGGTCGGCCCAGGCAGTCCGCATGGAGGAAGGGAAGCTCTCTGGCTGTGGCGTGCCAGCGGTAAAGCTGGCCTCTTTCCTGCTCCAGGAAACTCTTCATGGAAAGCACACGGCAAACACCAATAAGTTCACGCACCAGCTCCTTCAGCGCCTTGCATGTGTTGGGCAGGCCCTGATTTGGCAATGGGGTCAACGCAGCCAAAGCCATGACACTGTTGCATCCAACACTGGGGTCGTTCTTCTCCTCGTCACCTTCCTCCTCCTCGTCCTCATCCTTATCCTCGTCCTTGTCCTCGTCCTCATCCACGTCCTCCTCGCTGCTGGAGCTGTGCTGCTCCCTGCAGCTCTGAGAGTCCCGTTTTCTTTTACTGGCCAGCCAGTAGATCACAAGGAGCCGGGCCAGGGCTCCACCCAAAGTCTGACACCACTGCACTGAAAGGAGCGGGGCTTCCTCCGCAGCCCATCTCCTCTCAATCTCCTCCAGCAGCCGAGAAGTCTCCTGACACAGAAACTCCTCATGCTGCTTCATCCACTCATCCGTGGTCGCACTGATGTGCTGCTGGTCAGGCTTCGGCACAATCCGCGCGGCCAGACGAGCCAGGACAAGGGCAATTGCGGCAGCTATGGCCTGGAGGAGGCAGGAAGAAAAGGGTCTGAGCAGGGCTGGGTGGGAGGGAGGCCCAGTCGGCACTCCTGCCCTTGGGCTGTGGTGCTGCTTGTTTCTACCCTGCACTTGCCCTGTGGCCTTGCTGAGCTGCCCCAGGCTGCCCTCCCGTGCTGGAGTGAGCACGGGCACAACCCCGGTCAGGGTCTGGCTGTGCCAGGGACAGCCGCCCTCAGGGCCTGCCTACCTGCTCTGTGCCTGCTCAGCTTTGCTGCTGGCTTCTTTCTCTTCTAGTGCTTGCAGCTCAGCTTCCACCTCACGGTTGCTCTCGTGCTGCGTATTCTTCCCCGAGCGCAGACCTGGCTCTGCATGCCGCAGGGTGCTCGGGGCTGGGGGCTGCTCTGCTGCTGCCTGGGCTACTTGAGACAGTGAGACCGGGCCAGCATTGCCACCTCCTTCCCTGTCCGAGGGCTTCTGTGGGAAGTGGAGCAGGACTCAGTTTTGGGGCACCTGCTGTCATGGATCCTGTGCTCCCCCTGGCTGCTTCCCTCTAGGCTCGGGGAGCTGCCTCTCCACCCTCTCAGAACTGTGCAGAGAAATACTGGCTGCCCTGTGCCCAGGCCCTGTGGTGTCTGCCAGCTCCTGCCTGGCCCCGTGCACCGGGGCCAATGCTGACCAGTTTGAGCAGCTCTGTGTGCTCATTCAGGACTTTTTAGCTGGTGGCAGAATGGCTGCGGGGAGGCTATGTAGGGGCTGTCCTCTGTCTGCAGTGCTTCATCTTCCTGGGCCTGTGGAGTGGTGCTTCCCTGGCCTGTAGGTACCCAGCATGATGCGGGACCCTGTGATCACCCTGTGTTCACACAAAGGTATTGAATCTTGATGACAATACTGAACCACTGGAAAAAATGCACCTCTCCTGTGAATGATCTGCGGTAATGGAAGCCCGTAGTAAAAATCTGTGTTGTATTTTTCACTTTAATTTGCCTAGTTTCTGCATTCAGCCAGCCAGGCCAGACATGAGGCTGCTCCTCTGCCTTGAAAACGTCCATGTTGAAGAGGGGGGAAGAGGCGTGGCAACAGGCGCTCCACCCTTCCCTCCCCCTTTCTTCTGCCTGAGAGAACTCGGTGTCCTGAGTGCGTGGCTACAGCAGGGGGAGGAGGAGTGGCAGCCAGTGCTCCCCAAAGACAAACTTCTCTGGTTGTCTTAAGCATTGTCTGAGGGCTGGCTGTCTGCACACTTGTCTGTGGCACTGGCGACAAGGGATCTGCTCCAGAAGGGAGACTCTGAGAACTGCAGTGAGCAGCAGAGCTCCCGCGGTGAGGAGAACAAGGCCTAGGTTCAACAAAGGCAACCACAAGGAGCAGGAATACTCCAGTGTTACAGGAACTTTGGATCTGCTCCATGTGATCTACTGGATGGCCAGCAAAAGGAAACGTGACTCTGAGAGCTGCAGTGAGCAGCACAGCTCCAGCAGTGAGGAGGGTGAGGCTGAGGTTCAGCAGGGCAACCACGAGCAGAAGGAATACTCCAGTGTTACACACAATGGTCTCATGGCCGAGGATGAGGAGGATCAGGCCGATTTCGACCTCGGAGATCTGCAGCTCTGCACTCGTGTCCTGGTGCTCACAAGCTTTCCCACCTCTGCCTGTCAACCTGCAGACGTTGCCTTTCTCTCACATTGCTGGAGCCCAGGGATAATTTTGGACAGCGGGACAGAGAATCTGCTCGTGCCAGACACTGCCTGCCGAGTCTGTGGTGCAGATCTGAACAAAAGAGGCACAGAGATGACACTGCGCAGCACAACCTGAGCTTGGGGAATCTTCACCAGTCCAGATGACCATTGTATTGCAACTGGGACTCCTGTTACCAGCTGTAACAGGATGGGACCAGCCACCCCTTCGGCAAGAAATGTCTCCCTCCGGGACCCTTCTGTATTGCAGAGCTGACAATGAATTAGCTTCTTTTAATCAGCCCCCTGTCTGAGAGTGTCTGTGCAGCAGCACACGGTCGGGGAACGTGGGCAGGTAGCCGGTGTGTGCCTGCTGGATGCCGAAGTAGCAGGGTAGTAATTTTGAGGTAAGGAAGCAGTATCAAAACCGAACGCTTCCTTAACGCCTCTTTCGTTTCTTTTCCAGTCTTCTGCTCGTCTTGCACTGCAAGGGGAAGATGCCTGTGTGTGTGTGATGGGAGGGAACGAGGGCAAGGGAGCCAGAACTTTCTCAGCAGTGACCACTGGCAGGACAAGAACCAAGGGGCACAAAGGGAAAAACATGAAATTCCATTGGAACCCACAGGTTCTGGTGGCTGGGACAGGGTAGGGGACGGGTCACAATGGGAGCCGCCCCTAGGGCAGCAGCAGGCAGCTTCACAACAGTCTGACCTGGGAGATCAGCAAGTGGAGCATGCAGGGGGAAGGCTGGGCTGGATGAGGAGGGGGCAGGTGCCCAGGAGGTTTGTAACTCAGAGCAAGAGCCCAGCCCGTCAGGGCAAGGCACGGCACTGCCCTTGGGGCCGGGGGCAGAGGTGCTTAGGGCTCCCATTGGTGGCAGGGGCCCAGAGAGGCCTTGGGGATGTGCCGGGTGCCCGTGGCTCCGTGGGATGCTCCATGGGATTTCAGGGTTGGGCCTTGGGAGACTCTACTTGCGTGTCCCCTGCCCTTTCACAGAGCGCAGCCCAGCCAGGGGCTGCCCATCAGGGCGGCTTGGGCAGGACGGGCCCCATGCTGTCTCCGGCGAGGGCCTGTGGCTCCTTCAAGCCTGTTGACACCAGTGCCCAGGCGCTTTCCTGGGACAGCCCGTCGTTCCCATCCCTGCAGCGCTCACAAGCCCTGCCCCGTGCTCCCTCCCACCCAGCCCTGCTCAGACCCTTTTCCTCCCGCCTCCTCCAGGCCATGGCTGCCGCAATTGCCCTCGTCCTGGCTGTGCTGGCTGCCCAGTGTGGGATGAAGCCTGAGCGGCACATCGATGAGGATACCGATGAGCGGATGCAGCAGTGTGAGGAGTTTCTGCACCAGGAGACGAATCGGCTGCTGCAGGGGACTGAGAGGAGCAGGGCTGCGGAGGAAGCCCCGCTCCTTGCAATGAGGCAGTATCAGACATTTGCAGGAGCTCCGGTCCTGCTCCTTCTGGCCTGCTGGATGGCCAATAAAGGAAAATGCGACTCTGAGAGCTGCAGTGAGCAACACAGCTCCAGCAGCGAGGAGGACGACGATGAGGCTCAGGAAGGCAGGGAGGTGGACGATGATCAGGTTCAGGAAGGCAACCAGGAGGAGAAGGAAGACCCCAGTGTTACACACAAGGGTCTCATGGCTTTGGCTGCATCGACCCCGTGGCCAAATCAGGGCCTGCCGGACAGATGCAAGGCGCTGAAGGATCTGGTGGGTGACCTTCTTGCTGTCTGCCGTGTGCTCAGCAAGAGAAGTTTCATGCCACTGTTGTACCCAGCCACTGAGACAGACGATGCCTGTGAAGCCTGGAGCGTCCATGAGAACAGCATCGCATCGCCTACCGTCTCGTTATATTCCAGCGGCCAGCGCCCGGGCATTCTTTCTCCCTGGAGTCAGACTCCCTGGGGAAGCTGCCAGCAAGGCACCCCAGCATCCGCGTGGTGCAGGAGTGCATTTGCTACGGGGAGCAGCTGCTGGGGGATCTTTTGTGCTTTCTCCACCACACCGACGGACAGCTGAGGAGGGACACACGGTCTGAGGAGGCAGCACACGGTCAGGGAACGTTGGCATGTTTCCGGCAGGAAAAGCTTGTGAGTACCAGGGTACGGGTGTAGAGCCGCAGACCTCTGAGGTGGGAATTGTCGTGCCGCGTGTGCCTGCTGTAGGCCTAAAAAGCAGCATCTCAACAAGAGTGCAGCTCTCTGGCCGTGGCGTGCCAGCGGTAAAGCTGGCCTCTGCCTACTCCAGGATGAGGTAAGCGCCTGAGCTGCCGTGCTGCACTGCAAGCTTCATCTCGGTGCAGATGTTCATCTCGGAGGTGCTTGTCAGCTGGAACGTGCAAGACTGGGACGAGGGCAGCACCGTTAGCTGGCAGTAGTGCAGCTGAGGCAAGTTCTGCCTGGCTGATGCCACCAGCATTTGGACCCAGCAGGCGGTTTTCTCCACATCTAAGTAGGAGCCTCTGCACAGGGTCTGTTGGATGTACGAGCTCTCGCCCCTCTGCAGCTGTCCATCGGTGTGGACTCAGAGCTTTGACACAAACCCAGAACTTGTAACTTGTTGTGCAATTATTATTTTGGGATAAAAAGTGACACTAACTAGGGTCTTTTCTTCAAAAGTGAAGTTCAACCCTACAAAGGATGCTACAAAGCCTCTGCATTTCTGTAATCATCACAAAGAGGGCTAGGGAGGTGAAGACCTCGTATTGACTTTTGCCCACAGCCAGCGGTCAAAACAAGATGACAAGTGTATCAGTAGAGATATCTGCAATTACCTGCATGGAAAGAAAACGTCACAGGACACTTGTATATGCTGCTGCTGAACACAGGGCCACTTTGATCACTGCAGCAGAATAAATTCCATCTATTGCAGAGACTTGAGAAAATAAATACGGAAGGCAAATACTTTAAAATGATAACCTTCCAATTTGTAACTGTTCATATCAGAGTGGTATTTTTAAGCGTGGTTTTAATTTTAAGGGCTCTGCTTCTCTTACTCACAACATGTAGGTTGTTTCTCATCAAAAGTTCTCAAATCTCTAATACATTCTCCTCTTTGCTTGCAAGTCCATTTTATTTTACTTCAGCTGTTCTTTTTTGATATTGCCTTCTGGATGTCCCACACTTTAACTGGTTAAGTATAGAACACTTGATGGGCATCATGAGAAAAGGTGCAACTTTAAAAGAAGAAAGATAATTTGTAATATGCATGAAGAGTACTACATGTCTAAACTATAAATACTGATTTGCTCATTTCACTCATATACTGTAAAGGTAGCCTCTTTTTCTTTACATTTGTAACAGCAGTGTCACTTTATTTCTACCTTCTGTCTATTTTGTTATTAAATAATAGTCGCAGCTGTCACAGGTGGTACTGCAGTGATCATGATTACTCAAATGAGAGGAAAAAAATCTTTGGTTTAACAAGAAAAAAGAATCAACTAAACAAATATTCTGGGAGTTTTTTATTGTGGAGAAAGTCAGCAAAGCGAGGTATACAGCGCTGGGCGCATGGCCATCCACTTTCATGCATTTATTCTGGCAGAAAAAGAGTTGCTCATTCAACGCCTATCAGCACGTGGTGGGGTGCTCTTGCCACGTGGGTCGGCCCAGGCAGTCCGTGTGGAGGAAGGGAAGCTCTCTGGCCGTGGCGTGCCCGCGGTAAAGCTGGCCTCTTTCCTACTCCAGGATGAGGTAAGCGCCTGAGCTGCCGTGCTGCACGGCAAGCTTCATCTCGGTGCAGATGTTCATATTGGAGGTGGTTGTCAGTTGGAACGTGCAGGAGTGGGAGGAGGGCAGCACCGTTAGCTGGCAGTAGTGCGACTGAGGCAAATAGCGCCAGGCTGTTGTCACCAGCAGTTGGACCCAGCAGGCAGTTTTCTCCACATCCAAGGAGGAGCCCGTGCAGAGGGTGTGTAGGATGTACGAGGTCTCGCTCCTCTGCAGCTGTCCACCGGTGTGGTGGTGGAAGCACAAAAGATTCCCCAGCAGCTGCTCCCTGTAGCAAATGCACTCCTGCACCACGCGGATGCTGGGGTGCCTTGCTGGCAGCTTCCCGGGGGAGTCTGGCTCCAGGGAGAAAGAATGCCCGGGCGGTGGCCGCAGGAATACAACCAGGCGGTAGGCGATGCTGTTCTCATGGACGCCCCAGGCTTCACGGGCATCGTCTGTATCAATGGCTGGGTGCAACAGCGGCATGAACTTCTTCATGGCAAGCACACGGCAAACACCAATAAGTTCACACACCAGCTCCTTCAGCGCCTTGCATGTCTCGGGCAGGCCCTGATTTGGCAATGGGGTCAACGCAGCCAAAGCCACGACACTGCTGCATCCAACACTGGGGTCGTTCTTCTCCTCCCCGTCGCCTTCCTCGTCCTCATCCTCGTCCTCATCCTCGTCCTCATCCTCGTCCTCATCCTCGTCCTCGTCCTCGTCCTCGTCCTCCTCACTGCTGGAGCTGTGCTGCTCCCTGCAGCTCTCAGAGTCATGTTTTCTTTTACTGGCCAGCCAGTAGATCACAAGGAGCAGGGCCAGGGCTCCTCCGAAAGTCTGACACCACTGCACTGAAAGGAGTGGTGCTTCCTCCGCAGCCCATATCCTCTCAATCTCCTCCAGCAGCTGAGACGTCTCCTGATGCAGAAACTCCTCATGCTGCTTCATCCGCTCATCCGTGCTCACACTGATGTGCTGCTGGTCAGGCTTCAGCACAATCCGCGCGGCCAGCAAAGGCAGGACGAGGGCAATTGCAGCAGCCATGGCCTGGAGGAGGCAGGAGGAAAAGGGTCTGAGCAGGGCTGGGCGGGAGGGAGCACGGGGAAGGGTTTGTGAGCGCTGCAGGGATGGGAACAACGGGCTGTCCCAGGAAAGCGCCTGGGCGCTGGTGTCAACAGGCTTGAAGGAGCCACAGGCCCTGGCCGGAGACAGCATGGGGCCCGTCCTGCCCAAGCCGCCCTGATGGGCAGCCCCTGGCTGGGCTGCACTCTGTGAAAGGGCAGGGGACACGTGAGTAGAGTCTCCCAAGGCCCAACCCTGACATCCCATGGAGCATCCCACAGAGCCACGGGCACCCGGCACATCCCCAAGGCCTCTCTGGGCCCCTGCCACCACTGGGAGCCCTGAGCACCTCTGCCCCCGGCCCCAAGGGCAGTGCCGTGCCTTGCCCTGACAGGCTAGGCTCTTGCTCTGAGTTACAAACCTCCTGGGCACCTGCCCCCTCCTCATCCAGCCCAGCCTTCCCCCTGCATGCTCCACTTGCTGATGTCCCAGGTCAGACTGTTGTGAAGCTGCCTGCTGCTGTCCCTAGGGGCAGCTCCCATTGTGACCCGTCCCCTATGCTGTCACAGCCACCAGAACCTGTGGGTTCCAATGGAATTTCCTGTTTTTCCCTTTGTGCCCCTTGGTTCTTGTCCTGTCAGTGGTCACTGCTGAGAAAGTTCTGGAAAGGAGATCAATCAGAAAACTGGAAAAGAAAGGCCAAAGAGGTTAAGGAAGCGTTCTGTTTTGATACTACTTCCTTACCTCAATATGCCACCCCGCTGCTTCTGCATCCGGTGGGCAGCAACCTGTTACCTGCCCACATTCTCCAACCGTGTGCTGCTGCACAGACAAGCTCAGACGGAGGGCTGGTCAAAAGAAGCTGATTTATTGTCCACTTAGCATTGCACAAATGTCCCAGAGGGAGACATTTCTTTCCAACGGGGTGGATTTTCCCATCCTGTTAGAGGTGGTAACAGGCATCTCAGTTGCAATGCAATGGTCATCTGGACTGGCGGAGATTCCCCAAGCTCAGGTTGTGCTGAGCAGTGTCATCTCTGTGCCTCATTTGTTCAGATCTGCACCACAGACTCGGCAGGCAGTGTCTGGCACGAGCAGATTCTCTGTCCTGGTGTCCGAAATTGTCCCTGGGCTCCACCAGTGTGAGACGAAGGCAAAGTGCAGGAGGTCCCACAGATGTTTGAGGGATGGGGTGCTCGACTGGGCCCTCCACATCTGCCCCAGGGTATGCTGGGCATGGTGGGGATGCCTTGGCACACCGGAAGTCTTGTGGAGACCAGTGGGAGGTTCCTGAGGTAGTAGGTGCCAGGAAGAAATCTTCTGCAAATCTCCTTAAGGGAAATAAGTGGTCTTTCACTAAGAAGGCGATGCGTCCGACAGCCTAGCTGAAGTGTCTCTACAGAAACGCACAAATCTTGGGCAAGAAACCGGTCTTTTAAACTACCGTGCTACTAGAAAGCTGTGATCTGGTTCCATCACTGAGTCTTGGTGGGACGAATCCTATGACTGCAGTGTAAATACCTATGGCTACAGACTGTTCATAACGGACAGATGGGAAAGGAGGGATGGAGGCATTTCCCTTTAAATCAGGAAATGGATAGTGTGTGAAGAGCTGTCTTTTAAGGGTAGCTTGAAAGGCTACTCTTCAAAAGCTTGTGGGTCAGAGTGAAAGACCAAGGCAACAAAAGGAACTTTGTGGTTAGTGTCTACTACAGGCTATCTGATCAAGGAGTGCCTACCAGTGATGCCTTCTTCCTCCAGCTACAGGAGGCTTTGTGCTCGCAAACTCTCGTCATACTGGGGGACTTCAACCACCCTGACAAATGTTGGAAAAGTAGCATGGCAAGCTGCAGGCCATCCAGGAGACTCCTAGAGTGCACTGAATGTAATTTCTTAACCCAGCTAATAGACATCCCCACCTGAGGGGATGCGATACTGTACCTGACAATCACCAATATAGGTCAGCTCATCAGTGACATCAAGATCAGAGGCAGCATGGGCTGCAGGGATCATGCACTGGTGGAGTTCAGGGTCCAGAGGAGTATGGAACAGGCAAGGAGTATAGTCAGGACCCTAAATATCGGGAAAGCAGAATTCCAGCTCTTCAAGGGGTTATTTGGTAGGACTCCTGGGATATGGTCCTCAGAGGCAAGGGAGCCCAAGAGCTGGCAAATGTTCAAGCATGCTTTCCATAAAGCACAAGAGCGCTCAGTCCCCAGATGCAGGACATCAGGCATTGAAGGGAAGAGACCAGCGTGGCTGAATTGAGACATACTGCTCATAATGAAGAGCAAGATGGAACTGCACAAGCAGTGCAAGCAGGGACAGGGAACCTGGGAAGAGTATAGGGCTGCTGCCCAGTTGTATAGAGGTGAGGTCAGGAAGGCCGAGAACAGCTGGAGCTGAACTTGGTAAGGGAAGTGAAGACCAACAAGAAGGGCTTATGCAGGTATGTCAATCAGAAAAGGAAAGTTAACGAAAGCGTACCCCCACTGATGGATGAAAATGACCTTTTATCAACAGACGAGGAGAAGGCTGAGGTACCCAACAACTTTTTCTGCTTTAGTCTTCACTGAAAACAGCTCTCCTCAACCCTCCTGGGTCAGGGGGCAACAAGACAGGGACCAGGGGAATAAAGCCCTCCTGCTGTAGGGGAGGATCAGGTTTGTGATCACCTGAGGAATCTGAACACGTATAAGCCTATGGGATCTGATGAGATGCATGCCAGAGCCCTGAGGGAATTGGCTGATGTTGTTGCCAAGCCACCCTCCAAGATATGTGAGAAGTCGTGGCAGTCATGGGAAGTCGCTGGTGACTGGAAGGAGGGTGGCATTGTCCCCATTTTTAAAAATGGTAGAAAAACGACCCTGGAAACTACCCACCTGTCAGCCTCTGTGCCTGGGAAGATCATGAAACAGGTCCTCCTAGAAGGCATTATTCTAAGGCTTCAGGGTATTATTTATGATCATTCCTATAATTTTGTCTGGAACACATTACCTCGACTTCACATCAGATGATAAATAAATATTTTCTGTCTGTAGACATATGAAACTCGGTCTCTACACTTCATCCATTGAAGTTTAAACAAATACCCTTTCACATGTTGCAAGCACTTTTACCTGCAGAATGATAACATTTCCTTTGATTAAAGCTTGGCCATCTTGCAGATCATTGATTAATAAGAATAAAGTGTGACAAGATTTTTAAGGAAGGAGTGTATGTTGAATGGATCTCAGATTTTGCAAAACACTTAAATTTTTCCTTCCTTATAAGGAATAGTTTTCAGGTGAAAGATGGATATTAAATCAATCATTTTTTTTGAAGAAATATTAATTAATTCACTGTGATGCATGTCTTGACATAAATACAACCTTGTTTAACGCTCACTAATTCTTCTGCTAAATCCAATACCCTCACAAGCCGGCCACAAGGTTTTTGTATTATCATTTCTTAAGTCCAGAAACATTGCTCTTTTCATCTGATCATCCTCTTTGCCCCTTTTACATTTACATTTGCCCCATCTCCACGTACATTTGGGACTGGCTGTCTCAGTAATGCTCCATGGCCTTCTGAGACGCAGCTTTTGTTGGCCCAGAAATCCTTCAGACTGACTAATGGATGAGCACACACTAGGCTAAGGGTGTTACAATGACCTACTGGCAGAAACAGTAGGTGCTAACTTTTCATCTTTTTTAATAGTTGGCCTTGATTAAACTGCTGAAAGAGAGGCTGGTAATTCTTGATGTTTCTACAAAAGGGTCCTCTTGAGAATTCAGGGCACTTCATTCCTTTGCTGAATTGTGTACAGCCGCGTTTTTTGAGGCTAACAAACAGACATGTATTTCACTACTGCGTGCACAAGGATTCTCCAAAAATCACCTAGAGATTCACTACATGTAAATCCAGAAAGGATCAGTAGATAGTCTTACTATCACAGGCCAATTGTACATCATGTTTACAAGGACCTCAAGGACTTGTTTATGACAGAAGCATAGTTCACACAAAGGTATCGAATCTTGATGAAAATACTGAACCACTGGAAAAAATGCACCTCTCCTGTGAATGATCTGCGGTAATGGAAGCCCGTAGTAAAAATCTGTGTTGTATTTTTCACTTTAATTTGCCTAGTTTCTGCATTCAGCCAGCCAGGCCAGACATGAGGCTGCTCCTCTGCCTTGAAAACGTCCATGTTGAAGAGGGGGGAAGAGGCGTGGCAACAGGCGCTCCACCCTTCCCTCCCCCTTTCTTCTGCCTGAGAGAACTCGGTGTCCTGAGTGCGTGGCTACAGCAGGGGGAGGAGGAGTGGCAGCCAGTGCTCCCCAAAGACAAACTTCTCTGGTTGTCTTAAGCATCATTGTCTGAGGGCTGGCTGTCTGCACACTTGTCTGTGGCACTGGCGACAAGGGATCTGCTCCAGAAGGGAGACTCTGAGAACTGCAGTGAGCAGCAGAGCTCCAGCGGTGAGGAGAACAAGGCCGGGGTTCAACAAAGGCAACCACAAGGAGCAGGAATACTCCAGTGTTACAGGAACTTTGGATCTGCTCCATGTGATCTACTGGATGGCCAGCAAAAGGAAACGTGACTCTGAGAGCTGCAGTGAGCAGCACAGCTGCAGCAGTGAGGAGGGTGAGGCTGAGGTTCAGCAGGGCAACCACGAGCAGAAGGAATACTCCAGTGTTACACACAATGGTCTCATGGCCGAGGATGAGGAGGATCAGGCCGATTTCGACCTCGGAGATCTGCAGCTCTGCACTCGTGTCCTGGTGCTCACAAGCTTTTCCACCTCTGCCTGTCAACCTGCAGACGTTGCCTTTCTCTCACATTGCTGGAGCCCAGGGATAATTTTGGACAGCGGGACAGAGAATCTGCTTGTGCCAGACACTGCCTGCCGAGTCTGTGGTGCAGATCTGAACAAAAGAGGCACAGAGATGACACTGCGCAGCACTAAATACACTTAGAACTAATATTCTAGGAGTTTTTTATTGTGGAGTAAAGTCAGCAAAGCAAGGTATACAGCGCTGGGCGCATGGCTGAGGTTGGAACGCATCTAACCAGAGGTGCAACTGGCCCAGGTTCCATCCTCTTTTATGCATTTATTTTGGCACAAAAAGAGTTGCTCATTCAACACCTATCAGCACGTGGCGGGGTGCTCTTGCCACGTGGGTCGGCCCAGGCAGTCCGCGTGGAGGAAGGGAAGCTCTCTGGTCGTGGCGTGCCAGCGGTAAAGCTGGCCTCTTTCCTACTCCAGGATGAGGTAAGCACCTGAGCTGCCGTGCTGCACTGCAAACTTCATTTCAGTGCAGATGTTCATCTCGGAGGTGCTTGTCAGCTGGAACATGCAGGAGTGGGAGGAGGGCAGCTCCGTTAGCTGCCAGTGGTGCGACTGAGGCAAATACCGCCAGGCTGATGTCACCAGCATTTGGACCCAGGAGGCGTTTTTTTCCACGTCTAAGTAGCAGCCCGTGCAGAGGGTGTGTAGGATGTACGAGTTCTCGCTCCTGCGCAGCTGTCCACCGGTGTGGTGGAGAAAGCACAAAAGATCCCCCAGCAGCTGCTCCCTGTAGCAAATGCACTCCTGCACCACGCGGATGCTGGGGTGCCGTGCTGGCAGCTTCCCGGGGGAGTCTGGCTCCAGGGTGAAAGAATGCCCGGGCGCTGGCCGCAGGAATATAACCAGGCGGTAGGCGATGCTGTTCTCATGGGTGCTCCACGCTTCACAGGCATTGTCTGTATCAATGGCTGGGTACAACAGTGGCATGAAACTCTTCATGGAAAGCACACGGCAAACACCAGTAAGTTCACGCACCAGCTCCTTCAGCGCCTTGCATGTGTTGGGCAGGCCCTGATTTGGCAATGGGGTCAACGCAGCCAAAGCCATGACACTGTTGCATCCAACACTGGGGTCGTTCTTCTCCTCCCCGTCGCCTTCCTCGTCCTCATCCTCGTCCTCGTCCTCGTCCTCCTCACTGCTGGAGCTGTGCTGCTCCCTGCAGCTCTCAGAGTCATGTTTTCTTTTACTGGCCAGCCAGTAGATCACAAGGAGCAGGGCCAGGGCTCCTCCGAAAGTCTGACACCACTGCACTGAAAGGAGTGGTGCTTCCTCCGCAGCCCATATCCTCTCAATCTCCTCCAGCAGCTGAGACATCTCCTGATGCAGAAACTCCTCATGCTGCTTCATCCGCTCATCCGTGCTCACACTGATGTGCTGCTGGTCAGGCTTCAGCACAATCCGCGCGGCCAGCAAAGGCAGGACGAGGGCAATTGCAGCAGCCATGGCCTGGAGGAGGCAGGAGGAAAAGGGTCTGAGCAGGGCTGGGCGGGAGGGAGCACGGGGAAGGGTTTGTGAGCGCTGCAGGGATGGGAACAACGGGCTGTCCCAGGAAAGCGCCTGGGCGCTGGTGTCAACAGGCTTGAAGGAGCCACAGGCCCTGGCCGGAGACAGCATGGGGCCCGTCCTGCCCAAGCCGCCCTGATGGGCAGCCCCTGGCTGGGCTGCACTCTGTGAAAGGGCAGGGGACACGTGAGTAGAGTCTCCCAAGGCCCAACCCTGACATCCCATGGAGCATCCCACAGAGCCACGGGCACCCGGCACATCCCCAAGGCCTCTCTGGGCCCCTGCCACCACTGGGAGCCCTGAGCACCTCTGCCCCCGGCCCCAAGGGCAGTGCCGTGCCTTGCCCTGACAGGCTAGGCTCTTGCTCTGAGTTACAAACCTCCTGGGCACCTGCCCCCTCCTCATCCAGCCCAGCCTTCCCCCTGCATGCTCCACTTGCTGATGTCCCAGGTCAGACTGTTGTGAAGCTGCCTGCTGCTGTCCCTAGGGGCAGCTCCCATTGTGACCCGTCCCCTATGCTGTCACAGCCACCAGAACCTGTGGGTTCCAATGGAATTTCCTGTTTTTCCCTTTGTGCCCCTTGGTTCTTGTCCTGTCAGTGGTCACTGCTGAGAAAGTTCTGGAAAGGAGATCAATCAGAAAACTGGAAAAGAAAGGCCAAAGAGGTTAAGGAAGCGTTCTGTTTTGATACTACTTCCTTACCTCAATATGCCACCCCGCTGCTTCTGCATCCGGTGGGCAGCAACCTGTTACCTGCCCACATTCTCCAACCGTGTGCTGCTGCACAGACAAGCTCAGACGGAGGGCTGGTCAAAAGAAGCTGATTTATTGTCCACTTAGCATTGCACAAATGTCCCAGAGGGAGACATTTCTTTCCAACGGGGTGGATTTTCCCATCCTGTTAGAGGTGGTAACAGGCATCTCAGTTGCAATGCAATGGTCATCTGGACTGGCGGAGATTCCCCAAGCTCAGGTTGTGCTGAGCAGTGTCATCTCTGTGCCTCATTTGTTCAGATCTGCACCACAGACTCGGCAGGCAGTGTCTGGCACGAGCAGATTCTCTGTCCTGGTGTCCGAAATTGTCCCTGGGCTCCACCAGTGTGAGACGAAGGCAAAGTGCAGGAGGTCCCACAGATGTTTGAGGGATGGGGTGCTCGACTGGGCCCTCCACATCTGCCCCAGGGTATGCTGGGCATGGTGGGGATGCCTTGGCACACCGGAAGTCTTGTGGAGACCAGTGGGAGGTTCCTGAGGTAGTAGGTGCCAGGAAGAAATCTTCTGCAAATCTCCTTAAGGGAAATAAGTGGTCTTTCACTAAGAAGGCGATGCGTCCGACAGCCTAGCTGAAGTGTCTCTACAGAAACGCACAAATCTTGGGCAAGAAACCGGTCTTTTAAACTACCGTGCTACTAGAAAGCTGTGATCTGGTTCCATCACTGAGTCTTGGTGGGACGAATCCTATGACTGCAGTGTAAATACCTATGGCTACAGACTGTTCATAACGGACAGATGGGAAAGGAGGGATGGAGGCATTTCCCTTTAAATCAGGAAATGGATAGTGTGTGAAGAGCTGTCTTTTAAGGGTAGCTTGAAAGGCTACTCTTCAAAAGCTTGTGGGTCAGAGTGAAAGACCAAGGCAACAAAAGGAACTTTGTGGTTAGTGTCTACTACAGGCTATCTGATCAAGGAGTGCCTACCAGTGATGCCTTCTTCCTCCAGCTACAGGAGGCTTTGTGCTCGCAAACTCTCGTCATACTGGGGGACTTCAACCACCCTGACAAATGTTGGAAAAGTAGCATGGCAAGCTGCAGGCCATCCAGGAGACTCCTAGAGTGCACTGAATGTAATTTCTTAACCCAGCTAATAGACATCCCCACCTGAGGGGATGCGATACTGTACCTGACAATCACCAATATAGGTCAGCTCATCAGTGACATCAAGATCAGAGGCAGCATGGGCTGCAGGGATCATGCACTGGTGGAGTTCAGGGTCCAGAGGAGTATGGAACAGGCAAGGAGTATAGTCAGGACCCTAAATATCGGGAAAGCAGAATTCCAGCTCTTCAAGGGGTTATTTGGTAGGACTCCTGGGATATGGTCCTCAGAGGCAAGGGAGCCCAAGAGCTGGCAAATGTTCAAGCATGCTTTCCATAAAGCACAAGAGCGCTCAGTCCCCAGATGCAGGACATCAGGCATTGAAGGGAAGAGACCAGCGTGGCTGAATTGAGACATACTGCTCATAATGAAGAGCAAGATGGAACTGCACAAGCAGTGCAAGCAGGGACAGGGAACCTGGGAAGAGTATAGGGCTGCTGCCCAGTTGTATAGAGGTGAGGTCAGGAAGGCCGAGAACAGCTGGAGCTGAACTTGGTAAGGGAAGTGAAGACCAACAAGAAGGGCTTATGCAGGTATGTCAATCAGAAAAGGAAAGTTAACGAAAGCGTACCCCCACTGATGGATGAAAATGACCTTTTATCAACAGACGAGGAGAAGGCTGAGGTACCCAACAACTTTTTCTGCTTTAGTCTTCACTGAAAACAGCTCTCCTCAACCCTCCTGGGTCAGGGGGCAACAAGACAGGGACCAGGGGAATAAAGCCCTCCTGCTGTAGGGGAGGATCAGGTTTGTGATCACCTGAGGAATCTGAACACGTATAAGCCTATGGGATCTGATGAGATGCATGCCAGAGCCCTGAGGGAATTGGCTGATGTTGTTGCCAAGCCACCCTCCAAGATATGTGAGAAGTCGTGGCAGTCATGGGAAGTCGCTGGTGACTGGAAGGAGGGTGGCATTGTCCCCATTTTTAAAAATGGTAGAAAAACGACCCTGGAAACTACCCACCTGTCAGCCTCTGTGCCTGGGAAGATCATGAAACAGGTCCTCCTAGAAGGCATTATTCTAAGGCTTCAGGGTATTATTTATGATCATTCCTATAATTTTGTCTGGAACACATTACCTCGACTTCACATCAGATGATAAATAAATATTTTCTGTCTGTAGACATATGAAACTCGGTCTCTACACTTCATCCATTGAAGTTTAAACAAATACCCTTTCACATGTTGCAAGCACTTTTACCTGCAGAATGATAACATTTCCTTTGATTAAAGCTTGGCCATCTTGCAGATCATTGATTAATAAGAATAAAGTGTGACAAGATTTTTAAGGAAGGAGTGTATGTTGAATGGATCTCAGATTTTGCAAAACACTTAAATTTTTCCTTCCTTATAAGGAATAGTTTTCAGGTGAAAGATGGATATTAAATCAATCATTTTTTTTGAAGAAATATTATTTAATTCACTGTGATGCATGTCTTGACATAAATACAACCTTGTTTAACGCTCACTAATTCTTCTGCTAAATCCAATACCCTCACAAGCCGGCCACAAGGTTTTTGTATTATCATTTCTTAAGTCCAGAAACATTGCTCTTTTCATCTGATCATCCTCTTTGCCCCTTTTACATTTACATTTGCCCCATCTCCACGTACATTTGGGACTGGCTGTCTCAGTAATGCTCCATGGCCTTCTGAGACGCAGCTTTTGTTGGCCCAGAAATCCTTCAGACTGACTAATGGATGAGCACACACTAGGCTAAGGGTGTTACAATGACCTACTGGCAGAAACAGTAGGTGCTAACTTTTCATCTTTTTTAATAGTTGGCCTTGATTAAACTGCTGAAAGAGAGGCTGGTAATTCTTGATGTTTCTACAAAAGGGTCCTCTTGAGAATTCAGGGCACTTCATTCCTTTGCTGAATTGTGTACAGCCGCGTTTTTTGAGGCTAACAAACAGACATGTATTTCACTACTGCGTGCACAAGGATTCTCCAAAAATCACCTAGAGATTCACTACATGTAAATCCAGAAAGGATCAGTAGATAGTCTTACTATCACAGGCCAATTGTACATCATGTTTACAAGGACCTCAAGGACTTGTTTATGACAGAAGCATAGTTCACACAAAGGTATCGAATCTTGATGAAAATACTGAACCACTGGAAAAAATGCACCTCTCCTGTGAATGATCTGCGGTAATGGAAGCCCGTAGTAAAAATCTGTGTTGTATTTTTCACTTTAATTTGCCTAGTTTCTGCATTCAGCCAGCCAGGCCAGACATGAGGCTGCTCCTCTGCCTTGAAAACGTCCATGTTGAAGAGGGGGGAAGAGGCGTGGCAACAGGCGCTCCACCCTTCCCTCCCCCTTTCTTCTGCCTGAGAGAACTCGGTGTCCTGAGTGCGTGGCTACAGCAGGGGGAGGAGGAGTGGCAGCCAGTGCTCCCCAAAGACAAACTTCTCTGGTTGTCTTAAGCATCATTGTCTGAGGGCTGGCTGTCTGCACACTTGTCTGTGGCACTGGCGACAAGGGATCTGCTCCAGAAGGGAGACTCTGAGAACTGCAGTGAGCAGCAGAGCTCCAGCGGTGAGGAGAACAAGGCCGGGGTTCAACAAAGGCAACCACAAGGAGCAGGAATACTCCAGTGTTACAGGAACTTTGGATCTGCTCCATGTGATCTACTGGATGGCCAGCAAAAGGAAACGTGACTCTGAGAGCTGCAGTGAGCAGCACAGCTCCAGCAGTGAGGAGGGTGAGGCTGAGGTTCAGCAGGGCAACCACGAGCAGAAGGAATACTCCAGTGTTACACACAATGGTCTCATGGCCGAGGATGAGGAGGATCAGGCCGATTTCGACCTCGGAGATCTGCAGCTCTGCACTCGTGTCCTGGTGCTCACAAGCTTTTCCACCTCTGCCTGTCAACCTGCAGACGTTGCCTTTCTCTCACATTGCTGGAGCCCAGGGATAATTTTGGACAGCGGGACAGAGAATCTGCTTGTGCCAGACACTGCCTGCCGAGTCTGTGGTGCAGATCTGAACAAAAGAGGCACAGAGATGACACTGCGCAGCACTAAATACACTTAGAACTAATATTCTAGGAGTTTTTTATTGTGGAGTAAAGTCAGCAAAGCAAGGTATACAGCGCTGGGCGCATGGCTGAGGTTGGAACGCATCTAACCAGAGGTGCAACTGGCCCAGGTTCCATCCTCTTTTATGCATTTATTTTGGCACAAAAAGAGTTGCTCATTCAACACCTATCAGCACGTGGCGGGGTGCTCTTGCCACGTGGGTCGGCCCAGGCAGTCCGCGTGGAGGAAGGGAAGCTCTCTGGTCGTGGCGTGCCAGCGGTAAAGCTGGCCTCTTTCCTACTCCAGGATGAGGTAAGCACCTGAGCTGCCGTGCTGCACTGCAAACTTCATTTCAGTGCAGATGTTCATCTCGGAGGTGCTTGTCAGCTGGAACATGCAGGAGTGGGAGGAGGGCAGCTCCGTTAGCTGCCAGTGGTGCGACTGAGGCAAATACCGCCAGGCTGATGTCACCAGCATTTGGACCCAGGAGGCGTTTTTTTCCACGTCTAAGTAGGAGCCCGTGCAGAGGGTCTGTAGGATGTACGAGTTCTCGCTCCTGCGCAGCTGTCCACCGGTGTGGTGGAGAAAGCACAAAAGATCCCCCAGCAGCTGCTCCCTGTAGCAAATGCACTCCTGCACCACGCGGATGCTGGGGTGCCGTGCTGGCAGCTTCCCGGGGGAAGTCTGGCTCCAGGGTGAAAGAATGCCCGGGCGCTGGCCGCAGGAATATAACCAGGCGGTAGGCGATGCTGTTCTCATGGGTGCTCCACGCTTCACAGGCATTGTCTGTATCAATGGCTGGGTACAACAGTGGCATGAAACTCTTCATGGAAAGCACACGGCAAACACCAGTAAGTTCACGCACCAGCTCCTTCAGCGCCTTCCATGTGTTGGGCAGGCCCTGATTTGGCAATGGGGTCAACGCAGCCAAAGCCATGACACTGTTGCATCCAACACTGGGGTCGTTCTTCTCCTCGTCACCTTCCTCCTCCTCGTCCTCATCCTTATCCTCGTCCTTGTCCTCGTCCTCATCCACGTCCTCCTCGCTGCTGGAGCTGTGCTGCTCCCTGCAGCTCTGAGAGTCCCGTTTTCTTTTACTGGCCAGCCAGTAGATCACAAGGAGCAGGGCCAGGGCTCCACCCAAAGTCTGACACCACTGCACTGAAAGGAGCGGGGCTTCCTCCGCAGCCCATCTCCTCTCAATCTCCTCCAGCAGCTGAGAAGTCTCCTGACACAGAAACTCCTCATGCTGCTTCATCCACTCATCCGTGGTCGCACTGATGTGCTGCTGGTCAGGCTTCGGCACAATCCGCGCGGCCAGACGAGCCAGGACAAGGGCAATTGCGGCAGCTATGGCCTGGAGGAGGCAGGAGGAAACGGGTCTGAGCAGGGCTGGGTGGGAGGGAGGCCCAGTCGGCACTCCTGCCCTTGGGCTGTGGTGCTGCTTGTTTCTACCCTGCACTTGCCCTGTGGCCTTGCTGAGCTGCCCCAGGCTGCCCTCCCGTGCTGGAGTGAGCACGGGCACAACCCCGGTCAGGGTCTGGCTGTGCCAGGGACAGCCGCCCTCAGGGCCTGCCTACCTGCTCTGTGCCTGCTCAGCTTTGCTGCTGGCTTCTTTCTCTTCTAGTGCTTGCAGCTCAGCTTCCACCTCACGGTTGCTCTCGTGCTGCGTATTCTTCCCCGAGCACAGACCTGGCTCTGCGTGCTGCAGGGTGCTCGGGGCTGGGGGCTGCTCTGCTGCTGCCTGGGCTACTTGAGACAGTGAGACCGGGCCAGCATTGCCACCTCCTTCCCTGTCCGAGGGCTTCTGTGGGAAGTGGAGCAGGACTCAGTTTTGGGGCACCTGCTGTCATGGATCCTGTGCTCCCCCTGGCTGCTTCCCTCTAGGCTCGGGGAGCTGCCTCTCCACCCTCTCAGAACTGTGCAGAGAAATACTGGCTGCCCTGTGCCCAGGCCCTGTGGTGTCTGCCAGCTCCTGCCTGGCCCCGTGCACCGGGGCCAATGCTGACCAGTTTGAGCAGCTCTGTGTGCTCATTCAGGACTTTTTAGCTGGTGGCAGAATGGCTGCGGGGAGGCTATGTAGGGGCTGTCCTCTGTCTGCAGTGCTTCATCTTCCTGGGCCTGTGGAGTGGTGCTTCCCTGGCCTGTAGGTACCCAGCATGATGCGGGACCCTGTGATCACCCTGTGTTCACACAAAGGTATTGAATCTTGATGAAAATACTGAACCACTGGAAAAAATGCACCTCTCCTGTGAATGATCTGCGGTAATGGAAGCCCGTAGTAAAAATCTGTGTTGTATTTTTCACTTTAATTTGCCTAGTTTCTGCATTCAGCCAGCCAGGCCAGACATGAGGCTGCTCCTCTGCCTTGAAAACGTCCATGTTGAAGAGGGGGGAAGAGGCGTGGCAACAGGCGCTCCACCCTTCCCTCCCCCTTTCTTCTGCCTGAGAGAACTCGGTGTCCTGAGTGCGTGGCTACAGCAGGGGGAGGAGGAGTGGCAGCCAGTGCTCCCCAAAGACAAACTTCTCTGGTTGTCTTAAGCATCATTGTCTGAGGGCTGGCTGTCTGCACACTTGTCTGTGGCACTGGCGACAAGGGATCTGCTCCAGAAGGGAGACTCTGAGAACTGCAGTGAGCAGCAGAGCTCCAGCGGTGAGGAGAACAAGGCCGGGGTTCAACAAAGGCAACCACAAGGAGCAGGAATACTCCAGTGTTACAGGAACTTTGGATCTGCTCCATGTGATCTACTGGATGGCCAGCAAAAGGAAACGTGACTCTGAGAGCTGCAGTGAGCAGCACAGCTCCAGCAGTGAGGAGGGTGAGGCTGAGGTTCAGCAGGGCAACCACGAGCAGAAGGAATACTCCAGTGTTACACACAATGGTCTCATGGCCGAGGATGAGGAGGATCAGGCCGATTTCGACCTCGGAGATCTGCAGCTCTGCACTCGTGTCCTG
Source organism: Phaenicophaeus curvirostris (assembly GCF_032191515.1). Classification (NCBI taxonomy): domain Eukaryota; kingdom Metazoa; phylum Chordata; class Aves; order Cuculiformes; family Cuculidae; genus Phaenicophaeus; species Phaenicophaeus curvirostris. The sequence continues at coordinate 23,066 of NW_027207037.1, read as the reverse complement.
GTGCTCACAAGCTTTCCCACCTCTGCCTGTCAACCTGCAGACCTTGCCTTTCTCTCACATTGCTGGAGCCCAGGGATAATTTTGGACAGCGGGACAGAGAATCTGCTCGTGCCAGACACTGCCTGCCGAGTCTGTGGTGCAGATCTGAACAAAAGAGGCACAGAGATGACACTGCGCAGCACAACCTGAGCTTGGGGAATCTTCACCAGTCCAGATGACCATTGTATTGCAACTGGGACTCCTGTTACCAGCTGTAACAGGATGGGACCAGCCACCCCTTCGGCAAGAAATGTCTCCCTCCGGGACCCTTCTGTATTGCAGAGCTGACAATGAATTAGCTTCTTTTAATCAGCCCCCTGTCTGAGAGTGTCTGTGCAGCAGCACACGGTCGGGGAACGTGGGCAGGTAGCCGGTGTGTGCCTGCTGGATGCCGAAGTAGCAGGGTAGTAATTTTGAGGTAAGGAAGCAGTATCAAAACCGAACGCTTCCTTAACGCCTCTTTCGTTTCTTTTCCAGTCTTCTGCTCGTCTTGCACTGCAAGGGGAAGATGCCTGTGTGTGTGTGATGGGAGGGAACGAGGGCAAGGGAGCCAGAACTTTCTCAGCAGTGACCACTGACAGGACAAGAACCAAGGGGCACAAAGGGAAAAACATGAAATTCCATTGGAACCCACAGGTTCTGGTGGCTGGGACAGGGTAGGGGACGGGTCACAATGGGAGCCGCCCCTAGGGCAGCAGCAGGCAGCTTCACAACAGTCTGACCTGGGAGATCAGCAAGTGGAGCATGCAGGGGGAAGGCTGGGCTGGATGAGGAGGGGGCAGGTGCCCAGGAGGTTTGTAACTCAGAGCAAGAGCCCAGCCCGTCAGGGCAAGGCACGGCACTGCCCTTGGGGCCGGGGGCAGAGGTGCTTAGGGCTCCCATTGGTGGCAGGGGCCCAGAGAGGCCTTGGGGATGTGCCGGGTGCCCGTGGCTCCGTGGGATGCTCCATGGGATTTCAGGGTTGGGCCTTGGGAGACTCTACTTGCGTGTCCCCTGCCCTTTCACAGAGCGCAGCCCAGCCAGGGGCTGCCCATCAGGGCGGCTTGGGCAGGACGGGCCCCATGCTGTCTCCGGCCAGGGCCTGTGGCTCCTTCAAGCCTGTTGACACCAGTGCCCAGGCGCTTTCCTGGGACAGCCCGTCGTTCCCATCCCTGCAGCGCTCACAAGCCCTGCCCCGTGCTCCCTCCCACCCAGCCCTGCTCAGACCCTTTTCCTCCCGCCTCCTCCAGGCCATGGCTGCCGCAATTGCCCTCGTCCTGGCTGTGCTGGCTGCCCAGTGTGGGATGAAGCCTGAGCGGCACATCGATGAGGATACCGATGAGCGGATGCAGCAGTGTGAGGAGTTTCTGCACCAGGAGACGAATCGGCTGCTGCAGGGGACTGAGAGGAGCAGGGCTGCGGAGGAAGCCCCGCTCCTTGCAATGAGGCAGTATCAGACATTTGCAGGAGCTCCGGTCCTGCTCCTTCTGGCCTGCTGGATGGCCAATAAAGGAAAATGCGACTCTGAGAGCTGCAGTGAGCAACACAGCTCCAGCAGCGAGGAGGACGACGATGAGGCTCAGGAAGGCAGGGAGGTGGACGATGATCAGGTTCAGGAAGGCAACCAGGAGGAGAAGGAAGACCCCAGTGTTACACACAAGGGTCTCATGGCTTTGGCTGCATCGACCCCATGGCCAAATCAGGGCCTGCCGGACAGATGCAAGGCGCTGAAGGATCTGGTGGGTGACCTTCTTGCTGTCTGCCGTGTGCTCAGCAAGAGAAGTTTCATGCCACTGTTGTACCCAGCCACTGAGACAGACGATGCCTGTGAAGCCTGGAGCGTCCATGAGAACAGCATCGCATCGCCTACCGTCTCGTTATATTCCAGCGGCCAGCGCCCGGGCATTCTTTCTCCCTGGAGTCAGACTCCCTGGGGAAGCTGCCAGCAAGGCACCCCAGCATCCGCGTGGTGCAGGAGTGCATTTGCTATGGGGAGCAGCTGCTGGGGGATCTTTTGTGCTTTCTCCACCACACCGACGGACAGCTGAGGAGGGACACACGGTCTGAGGAGGCAGCACACGGTCAGGGAACGTTGGCATGTTTCCGGCAGGAAAAGCTTGTGAGTACCAGGGTACGGGTGTAGAGCCGCAGACCTCTGAGGTGGGAATTGTCGTGCCGCGTGTGCCTGCTGTAGGCCTAAAAAGCAGCATCTCAACAAGAGTGCAGCTCTCTGGCCGTGGCGTGCCAGCGGTAAAGCTGGCCTCTGCCTACTCCAGGATGAGGTAAGCGCCTGAGCTGCCGTGCTGCACTGCAAGCTTCATCTCGGTGCAGATGTTCATCTCGGAGGTGCTTGTCAGCTGGAACGTGCAAGACTGGGACGAGGGCAGCACCGTTAGCTGGCAGTAGTGCAGCTGAGGCAAGTTCTGCCTGGCTGATGCCACCAGCAGTTGGACCCAGCAGGCGGTTTTCTCCACATCTAAGTAGGAGCCTCTGCACAGGGTCTGTTGGATGTACGAGCTCTCGCCCCTCTGCAGCTGTCCATCAGTGTGGACTCAGAGCTTTGACACAAACCCAGAACTTGTAACTTGTTGTGCAATTATTATTTTGGGATAAAAAGTGACACTAACTAGGGTCTTTTCTTCAAAAGTGAAGTTCAACCCTACAAAGGATGCTACAAAGCCTCTGCATTTCTGTAATCATCACAAAGAGGGCTAGGGAGGTGAAGACCTCGTATTGACTTTTGCCCACAGCCAGCGGTCAAAACAAGATGACAAGTGTATCAGTAGAGATATCTGCAATTACCTGCATGGAAAGAAAACGTCACAGGACACTTGTATATGCTGCTGCTGAACACAGGGCCACTTTGATCACTGCAGCAGAATAAATTCCATCTATTGCAGAGACTTGAGAAAATAAATACGGAAGGCAAATACTTTAAAATGATAACCTTCCAATTTGTAACTGTTCATATCAGAGTGGTATTTTTAAGCGTGGTTTTAATTTTAAGGGCTCTGCTTCTCTTACTCACAACATGTAGGTTGTTTCTCATCAAAAGTTCTCAAATCTCTAATACATTCTCCTCTTTGCTTGCAAGTCCATTTTATTTTACTTCAGCTGTTCTTTTTTGATATTGCCTTCTGGATGTCCCACACTTTAACTGGTTAAGTATAGAACACTTGATGGGCATCATGAGAAAAGGTGCAACTTTAAAAGAAGAAAGATAATTTGTAATATGCATGAAGAGTACTACATGTCTAAACTATAAATACTGATTTGCTCATTTCACTCATATACTGTAAAGGTAGCCTCTTTTTCTTTACATTTGTAACAGCAGTGTCACTTTATTTCTACCTTCTGTCTATTTTGTTATTAAATAATAGTCGCAGCTGTCACAGGTGGTACTGCAGTGATCATGATTACTCAAATGAGAGGAAAAAAATCTTTGGTTTAACAAGAAAAAAGAATCAACTAAACAAATATTCTGGGAGTTTTTTATTGTGGAGAAAGTCAGCAAAGCGAGGTATACAGCGCTGGGCGCACGGCCATCCACTTTCATGCATTTATTCTGGCAGAAAAAGAGTTGCTCATTCAACGCCTATCAGCACGTGGTGGGGTGCTCTTGCCACGTGGGTCGGCCCAGGCAGTCCGTGTGGAGGAAGGGAAGCTCTCTGGCCGTGGCGTGCCCGCGGTAAAGCTGGCCTCTTTCCTACTCCAGGATGAGGTAAGCGCCTGAGCTGCCGTGCTGCACGGCAAGCTTCATCTCGGTGCAGATGTTCATATTGGAGGTGGTTGTCAGTTGGAACGTGCAGGAGTGGGAGGAGGGCAGCACCGTTAGCTGGCAGTAGTGCGACTGAGGCAAATAGCGCCAGGCTGTTGTCACCAGCAGTTGGACCCAGCAGGCAGTTTTCTCCACATCCAAGGAGGAGCCCGTGCAGAGGGTGTGTAGGATGTACGAGGTCTCGCTCCTCTGCAGCTGTCCACCGGTGTGGTGGTGGAAGCACAAAAGATTCCCCAGCAGCTGCTCCCTGTAGCAAATGCACTCCTGCACCACGCGGATGCTGGGGTGCCTTGCTGGCAGCTTCCCGGGGGAGTCTGGCTCCAGGGTGAAAGAATGCCCGGGCGGTGGCCGCAGGAATACAACGAGGCGGTAGGCGATGCTGTTCTCATGGATGCCCCAGGCTTCACGGGCATCGTCTGTATCAATGGCTGGGTGCAACAGCGGCATGAACTTCTTCATGGCAAGCACACGGCAAACACCAATAAGTTCACACACCAGCTCCTTCAGCGCCTTGCATGTCTCGGGCAGGCCCTGATTTGGCAATGGGGTCAACGCAGCCAAAGCCACGACACTGCTGCATCCAACACTGGGGTCGTTCTTCTCCTCCCCGTCGCCTTCCTCGTCCTCATCCTCGTCCTCGTCCTCGTCCTCCTCACTGCTGGAGCTGTGCTGCTCCCTGCAGCTCTCAGAGTCATGTTTTCTTTTACTGGCCAGCCAGTAGATCACAAGGAGCAGGGCCAGGGCTCCTCCGAAAGTCTGACACCACTGCACTGAAAGGAGTGGTGCTTCCTCCGCAGCCCATATCCTCTCAATCTCCTCCAGCAGCTGAGACATCTCCTGATGCAGAAACTCCTCATGCTGCTTCATCCGCTCATCCGTGCTCACACTGATGTGCTGCTGGTCAGGCTTCAGCACAATCCGCGCGGCCAGCAAAGGCAGGACGAGGGCAATTGCAGCAGCCATGGCCTGGAGGAGGCAGGAGGAAAAGGGTCTGAGCAGGGCTGGGCGGGAGGGAGCACGGGGAAGGGTTTGTGAGCGCTGCAGGGATGGGAACAACGGGCTGTCCCAGGAAAGCGCCTGGGCGCTGGTGTCAACAGGCTTGAAGGAGCCACAGGCCCTGGCCGGAGACAGCATGGGGCCCGTCCTGCCCAAGCCGCCCTGATGGGCAGCCCCTGGCTGGGCTGCACTCTGTGAAAGGGCAGGGGACACGTGAGTAGAGTCTCCCAAGGCCCAACCCTGACATCCCATGGAGCATCCCACAGAGCCACGGGCACCCGGCACATCCCCAAGGCCTCTCTGGGCCCCTGCCACCACTGGGAGCCCTGAGCACCTCTGCCCCCGGCCCCAAGGGCAGTGCCGTGCCTTGCCCTGACAGGCTAGGCTCTTGCTCTGAGTTACAAACCTCCTGGGCACCTGCCCCCTCCTCATCCAGCCCAGCCTTCCCCCTGCATGCTCCACTTGCTGATGTCCCAGGTCAGACTGTTGTGAAGCTGCCTGCTGCTGTCCCTAGGGGCAGCTCCCATTGTGACCCGTCCCCTATGCTGTCACAGCCACCAGAACCTGTGGGTTCCAATGGAATTTCCTGTTTTTCCCTTTGTGCCCCTTGGTTCTTGTCCTGTCAGTGGTCACTGCTGAGAAAGTTCTGGAAAGGAGATCAATCAGAAAACTGGAAAAGAAAGGCCAAAGAGGTTAAGGAAGCGTTCTGTTTTGATACTACTTCCTTACCTCAATATGCCACCCCGCTGCTTCTGCATCCGGTGGGCAGCAACCTGTTACCTGCCCACATTCTCCAACCGTGTGCTGCTGCACAGACAAGCTCAGACGGAGGGCTGGTCAAAAGAAGCTGATTTATTGTCCACTTAGCATTGCACAAATGTCCCAGAGGGAGACATTTCTTTCCAACGGGGTGGATTTTCCCATCCTGTTAGAGGTGGTAACAGGCATCTCAGTTGCAATGCAATGGTCATCTGGACTGGCGGAGATTCCCCAAGCTCAGGTTGTGCTGAGCAGTGTCATCTCTGTGCCTCATTTGTTCAGATCTGCACCACAGACTCGGCAGGCAGTGTCTGGCACGAGCAGATTCTCTGTCCTGGTGTCCGAAATTGTCCCTGGGCTCCACCAGTGTGAGACGAAGGCAAAGTGCAGGAGGTCCCACAGATGTTTGAGGGATGGGGTGCTCGACTGGGCCCTCCACATCTGCCCCAGGGTATGCTGGGCATGGTGGGGATGCCTTGGCACACTGGAAGTCTTGTGGAGACCAGTGGGAGGTTCCTGAGGTAGTAGGTGCCAGGAAGAAATCTTCTGCAAATCTCCTTAAGGGAAATAAGTGGTCTTTCACTAAGAAGGCGATGCGTCCGACAGCCTAGCTGAAGTGTCTCTACAGAAACGCACAAATCTTGGGCAAGAAACCGGTCTTTTAAACTACCGTGCTACTAGAAAGCTGTGATCTGGTTCCATCACTGAGTCTTGGTGGGACGAATCCTATGACTGCAGTGTAAATACCTATGGCTACAGACTGTTCATAACGGACAGATGGGAAAGGAGGGATGGAGGCATTTCCCTTTAAATCAGGAAATGGATAGTGTGTGAAGAGCTGTCTTTTAAGGGTAGCTTGAAAGGCTACTCTTCAAAAGCTTGTGGGTCAGAGTGAAAGACCAAGGCAACAAAAGGAACTTTGTGGTTAGTGGCTACTACAGGCTATCTGATCAAGGAGTGCCTACCAGTGATGCCTTCTTCCTCCAGCTACAGGAGGCTTTGTGCTCGCAAACTCTCGTCATACTGGGGGACTTCAACCACCCTGACAAATGTTGGAAAAGTAGCATGGCAAGCTGCAGGCCATCCAGGAGACTCCTAGAGTGCACTGAATGTAATTTCTTAACCCAGCTAATAGACATCCCCACCTGAGGGGATGCGATACTGTACCTGACAATCACCAATATAGGTCAGCTCATCAGTGACATCAAGATCAGAGGCAGCATGGGCTGCAGGGATCATGCACTGGTGGAGTTCAGGGTCCAGAGGAGTATGGAACAGGCAAGGAGTATAGTCAGGACCCTAAATATCGGGAAAGCAGAATTCCAGCTCTTCAAGGGGTTATTTGGTAGGACTCCTGGGATATGGTCCTCAGAGGCAAGGGAGCCCAAGAGCTGGCAAATGTTCAAGCATGCTTTCCATAAAGCACAAGAGCGCTCAGTCCCCAGATGCAGGACATCAGGCATTGAAGGGAAGAGACCAGCGTGGCTGAATTGAGACATACTGCTCATAATGAAGAGCAAGATGGAACTGCACAAGCAGTGCAAGCAGGGACAGGGAACCTGGGAAGAGTATAGGGCTGCTGCCCAGTTGTATAGAGGTGAGGTCAGGAAGGCCGAGAACAGCTGGAGCTGAACTTGGTAAGGGAAGTGAAGACCAACAAGAAGGGCTTATGCAGGTATGTCAATCAGAAAAGGAAAGTTAACGAAAGCGTACCCCCACTGATGGATGAAAATGACCTTTTATCAACAGACGAGGAGAAGGCTGAGGTACCCAACAACTTTTTCTGCTTTAGTCTTCACTGAAAACAGCTCTCCTCAACCCTCCTGGGTCAGGGGGCAACAAGACAGGGACCAGGGGAATAAAGCCCTCCTGCTGTAGGGGAGGATCAGGTTTGTGATCACCTGAGGAATCTGAACACGTATAAGCCTATGGGATCTGATGAGATGCATGCCAGAGCCCTGAGGGAATTGGCTGATGTTGTTGCCAAGCCACCCTCCAAGATATGTGAGAAGTCGTGGCAGTCATGGGAAGTCGCTGGTGACTGGAAGGAGGGTGGCATTGTCCCCATTTTTAAAAATGGTAGAAAAACGACCCTGGAAACTACCGACCTGTCAGCCTCTGTGCCTGGGAAGATCATGAAACAGGTCCTCCTAGAAGGCATTATTCTAAGGCTTCAGGGTATTATTTATGATCATTCCTATAATTTTGTCTGGAACACATTACCTCGACTTCACATCAGATGATAAATAAATATTTTCTGTCTGTAGACATATGAAACTCGGTCTCTACACTTCATCCATTGAAGTTTAAACAAATACCCTTTCACATGTTGCAAGCACTTTTACCTGCAGAATGATAACATTTCCTTTGATTAAAGCTTGGCCATCTTGCAGATCATTGATTAATAAGAATAAAGTGTGACAAGATTTTTAAGGAAGGAGTGTATGTTGAATGGATCTCAGATTTTGCAAAACACTTAAATTTTTCCTTCCTTATAAGGAATAGTTTTCAGGTGAAAGATGGATATTAAATCAATCATTTTTTTTGAAGAAATATTATTTAATTCACTGTGATGCATGTCTTGACATAAATACAACCTTGTTTAACGCTCACTAATTCTTCTGCTAAATCCAATACCCTCACAAGCCGGCCACAAGGTTTTTGTATTATCATTTCTTAAGTCCAGAAACATTGCTCTTTTCATCTGATCATCCTCTTTGCCCCTTTTACATTTACATTTGCCCCATCTCCACGTACATTTGGGACTGGCTGTCTCAGTAATGCTCCATGGCCTTCTGAGACGCAGCTTTTGTTGGCCCAGAAATCCTTCAGACTGACTAATGGATGAGCACACACTAGGCTAAGGGTGTTACAATGACCTACTGGCAGAAACAGTAGGTGCTAACTTTTCATCTTTTTTAATAGTTGGCCTTGATTAAACTGCTGAAAGAGAGGCTGGTAATTCTTGATGTTTCTACAAAAGGGTCCTCTTGAGAATTCAGGGCACTTCATTCCTTTGCTGAATTGTGTACAGCCGCGTTTTTTGAGGCTAACAAACAGACATGTATTTCACTACTGCGTGCACAAGGATTCTCCAAAAATCACCTAGAGATTCACTACATGTAAATCCAGAAAGGATCAGTAGATAGTCTTACTATCACAGGCCAATTGTACATCATGTTTACAAGGACCTCAAGGACTTGTTTATGACAGAAGCATAGTTCACACAAAGGTATCGAATCTTGATGAAAATACTGAACCACTGGAAAAAATGCACCTCTCCTGTGAATGATCTGCGGTAATGGAAGCCCGTAGTAAAAATCTGTGTTGTATTTTTCACTTTAATTTGCCTAGTTTCTGCATTCAGCCAGCCAGGCCAGACATGAGGCTGCTCCTCTGCCTTGAAAACGTCCATGTTGAAGAGGGGGGAAGAGGCGTGGCAACAGGCGCTCCACCCTTCCCTCCCCCTTTCTTCTGCCTGAGAGAACTCGGTGTCCTGAGTGCGTGGCTACAGCAGGGGGAGGAGGAGTGGCAGCCAGTGCTCCCCAAAGACAAACTTCTCTGGTTGTCTTAAGCATCATTGTCTGAGGGCTGGCTGTCTGCACACTTGTCTGTGGCACTGGCGACAAGGGATCTGCTCCAGAAGGGAGACTCTGAGAACTGCAGTGAGCAGCAGAGCTCCAGCGGTGAGGAGAACAAGGCCGGGGTTCAACAAAGGCAACCACAAGGAGCAGGAATACTCCAGTGTTACAGGAACTTTGGATCTGCTCCATGTGATCTACTGGATGGCCAGCAAAAGGAAACGTGACTCTGAGAGCTGCAGTGAGCAGCACAGCTGCAGCAGTGAGGAGGGTGAGGCTGAGGTTCAGCAGGGCAACCACGAGCAGAAGGAATACTCCAGTGTTACACACAATGGTCTCATGGCCGAGGATGAGGAGGATCAGGCCGATTTCGACCTCGGAGATCTGCAGCTCTGCACTCGTGTCCTGGTGCTCACAAGCTTTTCCACCTCTGCCTGTCAACCTGCAGACGTTGCCTTTCTCTCACATTGCTGGAGCCCAGGGATAATTTTGGACAGCGGGACAGAGAATCTGCTTGTGCCAGACACTGCCTGCCGAGTCTGTGGTGCAGATCTGAACAAAAGAGGCACAGAGATGACACTGCGCAGCACTAAATACACTTAGAACTAATATTCTAGGAGTTTTTTATTGTGGAGTAAAGTCAGCAAAGCAAGGTATACAGCGCTGGGCGCATGGCTGAGGTTGGAACGCATCTAACCAGAGGTGCAACTGGCCCAGGTTCCATCCTCTTTTATGCATTTATTTTGGCACAAAAAGAGTTGCTCATTCAACACCTATCAGCACGTGGCGGGGTGCTCTTGCCACGTGGGTCGGCCCAGGCAGTCCGCGTGGAGGAAGGGAAGCTCTCTGGTCGTGGCGTGCCAGCGGTAAAGCTGGCCTCTTTCCTACTCCAGGATGAGGTAAGCACCTGAGCTGCCGTGCTGCACTGCAAACTTCATTTCAGTGCAGATGTTCATCTCGGAGGTGCTTGTCAGCTGGAACATGCAGGAGTGGGAGGAGGGCAGCTCCGTTAGCTGCCAGTGGTGCGACTGAGGCAAATACCGCCAGGCTGATGTCACCAGCATTTGGACCCAGGAGGCGTTTTTTTCCACGTCTAAGTAGGAGCCCGTGCAGAGGGTCTGTAGGATGTACGAGTTCTCGCTCCTGCGCAGCTGTCCACCGGTGTGGTGGAGAAAGCACAAAAGATCCCCCAGCAGCTGCTCCCTGTAGCAAATGCACTCCTGCACCACGCGGATGCTGGGGTGCCGTGCTGGCAGCTTCCCGGGGGAAGTCTGGCTCCAGGGTGAAAGAATGCCCGGGCGCTGGCCGCAGGAATATAACCAGGCGGTAGGCGATGCTGTTCTCATGGGTGCTCCACGCTTCACAGGCATTGTCTGTATCAATGGCTGGGTACAACAGTGGCATGAAACTCTTCATGGAAAGCACACGGCAAACACCAGTAAGTTCACGCACCAGCTCCTTCAGCGCCTTCCATGTGTTGGGCAGGCCCTGATTTGGCAATGGGGTCAACGCAGCCAAAGCCATGACACTGTTGCATCCAACACTGGGGTCGTTCTTCTCCTCGTCACCTTCCTCCTCCTCGTCCTCATCCTTATCCTCGTCCTTGTCCTCGTCCTCATCCACGTCCTCCTCGCTGCTGGAGCTGTGCTGCTCCCTGCAGCTCTGAGAGTCCCGTTTTCTTTTACTGGCCAGCCAGTAGATCACAAGGAGCAGGGCCAGGGCTCCACCGAAAGTCTGACACCACTGCACTGAAAGGAGCGGGGCTTCCTCCGCAGCCCATCTCCTCTCAATCTCCTCCAGCAGCTGAGAAGTCTCCTGACACAGAAACTCCTCATGCTGCTTCATCCACTCATCCGTGGTCGCACTGATGTGCTGCTGGTCAGGCTTCGGCACAATCCGCGCGGCCAGACGAGCCAGGACAAGGGCAATTGCGGCAGCTATGGCCTGGAGGAGGCAGGAGGAAACGGGTCTGAGCAGGGCTGGGTGGGAGGGAGGCCCAGTCGGCACTCCTGCCCTTGGGCTGTGGTGCTGCTTGTTTCTACCCTGCACTTGCCCTGTGGCCTTGCTGAGCTGCCCCAGGCTGCCCTCCCGTGCTGGAGTGAGCACGGGCACAACCCCGGTCAGGGTCTGGCTGTGCCAGGGACAGCCGCCCTCAGGGCCTGCCTACCTGCTCTGTGCCTGCTCAGCTTTGCTGCTGGCTTCTTTCTCTTCTAGTGCTTGCAGCTCAGCTTCCACCTCACGGTTGCTCTCGTGCTGCGTATTCTTCCCCGAGCACAGACCTGGCTCTGCGTGCTGCAGGGTGCTCGGGGCTGGGGGCTGCTCTGCTGCTGCCTGGGCTACTTGAGACAGTGAGACCGGGCCAGCATTGCCACCTCCTTCCCTGTCCGAGGGCTTCTGTGGGAAGTGGAGCAGGACTCAGTTTTGGGGCACCTGCTGTCATGGATCCTGTGCTCCCCCTGGCTGCTTCCCTCTAGGCTCGGGGAGCTGCCTCTCCACCCTCTCAGAACTGTGCAGAGAAATACTGGCTGCCCTGTGCCCAGGCCCTGTGGTGTCTGCCAGCTCCTGCCTGGCCCCGTGCACCGGGGCCAATGCTGACCAGTTTGAGCAGCTCTGTGTGCTCATTCAGGACTTTTTAGCTGGTGGCAGAATGGCTGCGGGGAGGCTATGTAGGGGCTGTCCTCTGTCTGCAGTGCTTCATCTTCCTGGGCCTGTGGAGTGGTGCTTCCCTGGCCTGTAGGTACCCAGCATGATGCGGGACCCTGTGATCACCCTGTGTTCACACAAAGGTATTGAATCTTGATGAAAATACTGAACCACTGGAAAAAATGCACCTCTCCTGTGAATGATCTGCGGTAATGGAAGCCCGTAGTAAAAATCTGTGTTGTATTTTTCACTTTAATTTGCCTAGTTTCTGCATTCAGCCAGCCAGGCCAGACATGAGGCTGCTCCTCTGCCTTGAAAACGTCCATGTTGAAGAGGGGGGAAGAGGCGTGGCAACAGGCGCTCCACCCTTCCCTCCCCCTTTCTTCTGCCTGAGAGAACTCGGTGTCCTGAGTGCGTGGCTACAGCAGGGGGAGGAGGAGTGGCAGCCAGTGCTCCCCAAAGACAAACTTCTCTGGTTGTCTTAAGCATCATTGTCTGAGGGCTGGCTGTCTGCACACTTGTCTGTGGCACTGGCGACAAGGGATCTGCTCCAGAAGGGAGACTCTGAGAACTGCAGTGAGCAGCAGAGCTCCAGCGGTGAGGAGAACAAGGCCGGGGTTCAACAAAGGCAACCACAAGGAGCAGGAATACTCCAGTGTTACAGGAACTTTGGATCTGCTCCATGTGATCTACTGGATGGCCAGCAAAAGGAAACGTGACTCTGAGAGCTGCAGTGAGCAGCACAGCTGCAGCAGTGAGGAGGGTGAGGCTGAGGTTCAGCAGGGCAACCACGAGCAGAAGGAATACTCCAGTGTTACACACAATGGTCTCATGGCCGAGGATGAGGAGGATCAGGCCGATTTCGACCTCGGAGATCTGCAGCTCTGCACTCGTGTCCTGGTGCTCACAAGCTTTCCCACCTCTGCCTGTCAACCTGCAGACCTTGCCTTTCTCTCACATTGCTGGAGCCCAGGGATAATTTTGGACAGCGGGACAGAGAATCTGCTCGTGCCAGACACTGCCTGCCGAGTCTGTGGTGCAGATCTGAACAAAAGAGGCACAGAGATGACACTGCGCAGCACAACCTGAGCTTGGGGAATCTTCACCAGTCCAGATGACCATTGTATTGCAACTGGGACTCCTGTTACCAGCTGTAACAGGATGGGACCAGCCACCCCTTCGGCAAGAAATGTCTCCCTCCGGGACCCTTCTGTATTGCAGAGCTGACAATGAATTAGCTTCTTTTAATCAGCCCCCTGTCTGAGAGTGTCTGTGCAGCAGCACACGGTCGGGGAACGTGGGCAGGTAGCCGGTGTGTGCCTGCTGGATGCCGAAGTAGCAGGGTAGTAATTTTGAGGTAAGGAAGCAGTATCAAAACCGAACGCTTCCTTAACGCCTCTTTCGTTTCTTTTCCAGTCTTCTGCTCGTCTTGCACTGCAAGGGGAAGATGCCTGTGTGTGTGTGATGGGAGGGAACGAGGGCAAGGGAGCCAGAACTTTCTCAGCAGTGACCACTGACAGGACAAGAACCAAGGGGCACAAAGGGAAAAACATGAAATTCCATTGGAACCCACAGGTTCTGGTGGCTGGGACAGGGTAGGGGACGGGTCACAATGGGAGCCGCCCCTAGGGCAGCAGCAGGCAGCTTCACAACAGTCTGACCTGGGAGATCAGCAAGTGGAGCATGCAGGGGGAAGGCTGGGCTGGATGAGGAGGGGGCAGGTGCCCAGGAGGTTTGTAACTCAGAGCAAGAGCCCAGCCCGTCAGGGCAAGGCACGGCACTGCCCTTGGGGCCGGGGGCAGAGGTGCTTAGGGCTCCCATTGGTGGCAGGGGCCCAGAGAGGCCTTGGGGATGTGCCGGGTGCCCGTGGCTCCGTGGGATGCTCCATGGGATTTCAGGGTTGGGCCTTGGGAGACTCTACTTGCGTGTCCCCTGCCCTTTCACAGAGCGCAGCCCAGCCAGGGGCTGCCCATCAGGGCGGCTTGGGCAGGACGGGCCCCATGCTGTCTCCGGCGAGGGCCTGTGGCTCCTTCAAGCCTGTTGACACCAGTGCCCAGGCGCTTTCCTGGGACAGCCCGTCGTTCCCATCCCTGCAGCGCTCACAAGCCCTGCCCCGTGCTCCCTCCCACCCAGCCCTGCTCAGACCCTTTTCCTCCTGCCTCCTCCAGGCCATGGCTGCCGCAATTGCCCTCGTCCTGGCTGTGCTGGCTGCCCAGTGTGGGATGAAGCCTGAGCGGCACATCGATGAGGATACCGATGAGCGGATGCAGCAGTGTGAGGAGTTTCTGCACCAGGAGACGAATCGGCTGCTGCAGGGGACTGAGAGGAGCAGGGCTGCGGAGGAAGCCCCGCTCCTTGCAATGAGGCAGTATCAGACATTTGCAGGAGCTCCGGTCCTGCTCCTTCCGGCCTGCTGGATGGCCAATAAAGGAAAATGCGACTCTGAGAGCTGCAGTGAGCAACACAGCTCCAGCAGCGAGGAGGACGACGATGAGGCTCAGGAAGGCAGGGAGGTGGACGATGATCAGGTTCAGGAAGGCAACCAGGAGGAGAAGGAAGACCCCAGTGTTACACACAAGGGTCTCATGGCTTTGGCTGCATCGACCCCATGGCCAAATCAGGGCCTGCCGGACAGATGCAAGGCGCTGAAGGATCTGGTGGGTGACCTTCTTGCTGTCTGCCGTGTGCTCAGCAAGAGAAGTTTCATGCCACTGTTGTACCCAGCCACTGAGACAGACGATGCCTGTGAAGCCTGGAGCGTCCATGAGAACAGCATCGCATCGCCTACCGTCTCGTTATATTCCAGCGGCCAGCGCCCGGGCATTCTTTCTCCCTGGAGTCAGACTCCCTGGGGAAGCTGCCAGCAAGGCACCCCAGCATCCGCGTGGTGCAGGAGTGCATTTGCTATGGGGAGCAGCTGCTGGGGGATCTTTTGTGCTTTCTCCACCACACCGACGGACAGCTGAGGAGGGACACACGGTCTGAGGAGGCAGCACACGGTCAGGGAACGTTGGCATGTTTCCGGCAGGAAAAGCTTGTGAGTACCAGGGTACGGGTGTAGAGCCGCAGACCTCTGAGGTGGGAATTGTCGTGCCGCGTGTGCCTGCTGTAGGCCTAAAAAGCAGCATCTCAACAAGAGTGCAGCTCTCTGGCCGTGGCGTGCCAGCGGTAAAGCTGGCCTCTGCCTACTCCAGGATGAGGTAAGCGCCTGAGCTGCCGTGCTGCACTGCAAGCTTCATCTCGGTGCAGATGTTCATCTCGGAGGTGCTTGTCAGCTGGAACGTGCAAGACTGGGACGAGGGCAGCACCGTTAGCTGGCAGTAGTGCAGCTGAGGCAAGTTCTGCCTGGCTGATGCCACCAGCAGTTGGACCCAGCAGGCGGTTTTCTCCACATCTAAGTAGGAGCCTCTGCACAGGGTCTGTTGGATGTACGAGCTCTCGCCCCTCTGCAGCTGTCCATCGGTGTGGACTCAGAGCTTTGACACAAACCCAGAACTTGTAACTTGTTGTGCAATTATTATTTTGGGATAAAAAGTGACACTAACTAGGGTCTTTTCTTCAAAAGTGAAGTTCAACCCTACAAAGGATGCTACAAAGCCTCTGCATTTCTGTAATCATCACAAAGAGGGCTAGGGAGGTGAAGACCTCGTATTGACTTTTGCCCACAGCCAGCGGTCAAAACAAGATGACAAGTGTATCAGTAGAGATATCTGCAATTACCTGCATGGAAAGAAAACGTCACAGGACACTTGTATATGCTGCTGCTGAACACAGGGCCACTTTGATCACTGCAGCAGAATAAATTCCATCTATTGCAGAGACTTGAGAAAATAAATACGGAAGGCAAATACTTTAAAATGATAACCTTCCAATTTGTAACTGTTCATATCAGAGTGGTATTTTTAAGCGTGGTTTTAATTTTAAGGGCTCTGCTTCTCTTACTCACAACATGTAGGTTGTTTCTCATCAAAAGTTCTCAAATCTCTAATACATTCTCCTCTTTGCTTGCAAGTCCATTTTATTTTACTTCAGCTGTTCTTTTTTGATATTGCCTTCTGGATGTCCCACACTTTAACTGGTTAAGTATAGAACACTTGATGGGCATCATGAGAAAAGGTGCAACTTTAAAAGAAGAAAGATAATTTGTAATATGCATGAAGAGTACTACATGTCTAAACTATAAATACTGATTTGCTCATTTCACTCATATACTGTAAAGGTAGCCTCTTTTTCTTTACATTTGTAACAGCAGTGTCACTTTATTTCTACCTTCTGTCTATTTTGTTATTAAATAATAGTCGCAGCTGTCACAGGTGGTACTGCAGTGATCATGATTACTCAAATGAGAGGAAAAAAATCTTTGGTTTAACAAGAAAAAAGAATCAACTAAACAAATATTCTGGGAGTTTTTTATTGTGGAGAAAGTCAGCAAAGCGAGGTATACAGCGCTGGGCGCATGGCCATCCACTTTCATGCATTTATTCTGGCAGAAAAAGAGTTGCTCATTCAACGCCTATCAGCACGTGGTGGGGTGCTCTTGCCACGTGGGTCGGCCCAGGCAGTCCGTGTGGAGGAAGGGAAGCTCTCTGGCCGTGGCGTGCCCGCGGTAAAGCTGGCCTCTTTCCTACTCCAGGATGAGGTAAGCGCCTGAGCTGCCGTGCTGCACGGCAAGCTTCATCTCGGTGCAGATGTTCATATTGGAGGTGGTTGTCAGTTGGAACGTGCAGGAGTGGGAGGAGGGCAGCACCGTTAGCTGGCAGTAGTGCGACTGAGGCAAATAGCGCCAGGCTGTTGTCACCAGCAGTTGGACCCAGCAGGCAGTTTTCTCCACATCCAAGGAGGAGCCCGTGCAGAGGGTGTGTAGGATGTACGAGGTCTCGCTCCTCTGCAGCTGTCCACCGGTGTGGTGGTGGAAGCACAAAAGATTCCCCAGCAGCTGCTCCCTGTAGCAAATGCACTCCTGCACCACGCGGATGCTGGGGTGCCTTGCTGGCAGCTTCCCGGGGGAGTCTGGCTCCAGGGTGAAAGAATGCCCGGGCGGTGGCCGCAGGAATACAACGAGGCGGTAGGCGATGCTGTTCTCATGGATGCCCCAGGCTTCACGGGCATCGTCTGTATCAATGGCTGGGTGCAACAGCGGCATGAACTTCTTCATGGCAAGCACACGGCAAACACCAATAAGTTCACACACCAGCTCCTTCAGCGCCTTGCATGTCTCGGGCAGGCCCTGATTTGGCAATGGGGTCAACGCAGCCAAAGCCACGACACTGCTGCATCCAACACTGGGGTCGTTCTTCTCCTCCCCGTCGCCTTCCTCGTCCTCATCCTCGTCCTCGTCCTCGTCCTCCTCACTGCTGGAGCTGTGCTGCTCCCTGCAGCTCTCAGAGTCATGTTTTCTTTTACTGGCCAGCCAGTAGATCACAAGGAGCAGGGCCAGGGCTCCTCCGAAAGTCTGACACCACTGCACTGAAAGGAGTGGTGCTTCCTCCGCAGCCCATATCCTCTCAATCTCCTCCAGCAGCTGAGACATCTCCTGATGCAGAAACTCCTCATGCTGCTTCATCCGCTCATCCGTGCTCACACTGATGTGCTGCTGGTCAGGCTTCAGCACAATCCGCGCGGCCAGCAAAGGCAGGACGAGGGCAATTGCAGCAGCCATGGCCTGGAGGAGGCAGGAGGAAAAGGGTCTGAGCAGGGCTGGGCGGGAGGGAGCACGGGGAAGGGTTTGTGAGCGCTGCAGGGATGGGAACAACGGGCTGTCCCAGGAAAGCGCCTGGGCGCTGGTGTCAACAGGCTTGAAGGAGCCACAGGCCCTGGCCGGAGACAGCATGGGGCCCGTCCTGCCCAAGCCGCCCTGATGGGCAGCCCCTGGCTGGGCTGCACTCTGTGAAAGGGCAGGGGACACGTGAGTAGAGTCTCCCAAGGCCCAACCCTGACATCCCATGGAGCATCCCACAGAGCCACGGGCACCCGGCACATCCCCAAGGCCTCTCTGGGCCCCTGCCACCACTGGGAGCCCTGAGCACCTCTGCCCCCGGCCCCAAGGGCAGTGCCGTGCCTTGCCCTGACAGGCTAGGCTCTTGCTCTGAGTTACAAACCTCCTGGGCACCTGCCCCCTCCTCATCCAGCCCAGCCTTCCCCCTGCATGCTCCACTTGCTGATGTCCCAGGTCAGACTGTTGTGAAGCTGCCTGCTGCTGTCCCTAGGGGCAGCTCCCATTGTGACCCGTCCCCTATGCTGTCACAGCCACCAGAACCTGTGGGTTCCAATGGAATTTCCTGTTTTTCCCTTTGTGCCCCTTGGTTCTTGTCCTGTCAGTGGTCACTGCTGAGAAAGTTCTGGAAAGGAGATCAATCAGAAAACTGGAAAAGAAAGGCCAAAGAGGTTAAGGAAGCGTTCTGTTTTGATACTACTTCCTTACCTCAATATGCCACCCCGCTGCTTCTGCATCCGGTGGGCAGCAACCTGTTACCTGCCCACATTCTCCAACCGTGTGCTGCTGCACAGACAAGCTCAGACGGAGGGCTGGTCAAAAGAAGCTGATTTATTGTCCACTTAGCATTGCACAAATGTCCCAGAGGGAGACATTTCTTTCCAACGGGGTGGATTTTCCCATCCTGTTAGAGGTGGTAACAGGCATCTCAGTTGCAATGCAATGGTCATCTGGACTGGCGGAGATTCCCCAAGCTCAGGTTGTGCTGAGCAGTGTCATCTCTGTGCCTCATTTGTTCAGATCTGCACCACAGACTCGGCAGGCAGTGTCTGGCACGAGCAGATTCTCTGTCCTGGTGTCCGAAATTGTCCCTGGGCTCCACCAGTGTGAGACGAAGGCAAAGTGCAGGAGGTCCCACAGATGTTTGAGGGATGGGGTGCTCGACTGGGCCCTCCACATCTGCCCCAGGGTATGCTGGGCATGGTGGGGATGCCTTGGCACACTGGAAGTCTTGTGGAGACCAGTGGGAGGTTCCTGAGGTAGTAGGTGCCAGGAAGAAATCTTCTGCAAATCTCCTTAAGGGAAATAAGTGGTCTTTCACTAAGAAGGCGATGCGTCCGACAGCCTAGCTGAAGTGTCTCTACAGAAACGCACAAATCTTGGGCAAGAAACCGGTCTTTTAAACTACCGTGCTACTAGAAAGCTGTGATCTGGTTCCATCACTGAGTCTTGGTGGGACGAATCCTATGACTGCAGTGTAAATACCTATGGCTACAGACTGTTCATAACGGACAGATGGGAAAGGAGGGATGGAGGCATTTCCCTTTAAATCAGGAAATGGATAGTGTGTGAAGAGCTGTCTTTTAAGGGTAGCTTGAAAGGCTACTCTTCAAAAGCTTGTGGGTCAGAGTGAAAGACCAAGGCAACAAAAGGAACTTTGTGGTTAGTGGCTACTACAGGCTATCTGATCAAGGAGTGCCTACCAGTGATGCCTTCTTCCTCCAGCTACAGGAGGCTTTGTGCTCGCAAACTCTCGTCATACTGGGGGACTTCAACCACCCTGACAAATGTTGGAAAAGTAGCATGGCAAGCTGCAGGCCATCCAGGAGACTCCTAGAGTGCACTGAATGTAATTTCTTAACCCAGCTAATAGACATCCCCACCTGAGGGGATGCGATACTGTACCTGACAATCACCAATATAGGTCAGCTCATCAGTGACATCAAGATCAGAGGCAGCATGGGCTGCAGGGATCATGCACTGGTGGAGTTCAGGGTCCAGAGGAGTATGGAACAGGCAAGGAGTATAGTCAGGACCCTAAATATCGGGAAAGCAGAATTCCAGCTCTTCAAGGGGTTATTTGGTAGGACTCCTGGGATATGGTCCTCAGAGGCAAGGGAGCCCAAGAGCTGGCAAATGTTCAAGCATGCTTTCCATAAAGCACAAGAGCGCTCAGTCCCCAGATGCAGGACATCAGGCATTGAAGGGAAGAGACCAGCGTGGCTGAATTGAGACATACTGCTCATAATGAAGAGCAAGATGGAACTGCACAAGCAGTGCAAGCAGGGACAGGGAACCTGGGAAGAGTATAGGGCTGCTGCCCAGTTGTATAGAGGTGAGGTCAGGAAGGCCGAGAACAGCTGGAGCTGAACTTGGTAAGGGAAGTGAAGACCAACAAGAAGGGCTTATGCAGGTATGTCAATCAGAAAAGGAAAGTTAACGAAAGCGTACCCCCACTGATGGATGAAAATGACCTTTTATCAACAGACGAGGAGAAGGCTGAGGTACCCAACAACTTTTTCTGCTTTAGTCTTCACTGAAAACAGCTCTCCTCAACCCTCCTGGGTCAGGGGGCAACAAGACAGGGACCAGGGGAATAAAGCCCTCCTGCTGTAGGGGAGGATCAGGTTTGTGATCACCTGAGGAATCTGAACACGTATAAGCCTATGGGATCTGATGAGATGCATGCCAGAGCCCTGAGGGAATTGGCTGATGTTGTTGCCAAGCCACCCTCCAAGATATGTGAGAAGTCGTGGCAGTCATGGGAAGTCGCTGGTGACTGGAAGGAGGGTGGCATTGTCCCCATTTTTAAAAATGGTAGAAAAACGACCCTGGAAACTACCGACCTGTCAGCCTCTGTGCCTGGGAAGATCATGAAACAGGTCCTCCTAGAAGGCATTATTCTAAGGCTTCAGGGTATTATTTATGATCATTCCTATAATTTTGTCTGGAACACATTACCTCGACTTCACATCAGATGATAAATAAATATTTTCTGTCTGTAGACATATGAAACTCGGTCTCTACACTTCATCCATTGAAGTTTAAACAAATACCCTTTCACATGTTGCAAGCACTTTTACCTGCAGAATGATAACATTTCCTTTGATTAAAGCTTGGCCATCTTGCAGATCATTGATTAATAAGAATAAAGTGTGACAAGATTTTTAAGGAAGGAGTGTATGTTGAATGGATCTCAGATTTTGCAAAACACTTAAATTTTTCCTTCCTTATAAGGAATAGTTTTCAGGTGAAAGATGGATATTAAATCAATCATTTTTTTTGAAGAAATATTATTTAATTCACTGTGATGCATGTCTTGACATAAATACAACCTTGTTTAACGCTCACTAATTCTTCTGCTAAATCCAATACCCTCACAAGCCGGCCACAAGGTTTTTGTATTATCATTTCTTAAGTCCAGAAACATTGCTCTTTTCATCTGATCATCCTCTTTGCCCCTTTTACATTTACATTTGCCCCATCTCCACGTACATTTGGGACTGGCTGTCTCAGTAATGCTCCATGGCCTTCTGAGACGCAGCTTTTGTTGGCCCAGAAATCCTTCAGACTGACTAATGGATGAGCACACACTAGGCTAAGGGTGTTACAATGACCTACTGGCAGAAACAGTAGGTGCTAACTTTTCATCTTTTTTAATAGTTGGCCTTGATTAAACTGCTGAAAGAGAGGCTGGTAATTCTTGATGTTTCTACAAAAGGGTCCTCTTGAGAATTCAGGGCACTTCATTCCTTTGCTGAATTGTGTACAGCCGCGTTTTTTGAGGCTAACAAACAGACATGTATTTCACTACTGCGTGCACAAGGATTCTCCAAAAATCACCTAGAGATTCACTACATGTAAATCCAGAAAGGATCAGTAGATAGTCTTACTATCACAGGCCAATTGTACATCATGTTTACAAGGACCTCAAGGACTTGTTTATGACAGAAGCATAGTTCACACAAAGGTATCGAATCTTGATGAAAATACTGAACCACTGGAAAAAATGCACCTCTCCTGTGAATGATCTGCGGTAATGGAAGCCCGTAGTAAAAATCTGTGTTGTATTTTTCACTTTAATTTGCCTAGTTTCTGCATTCAGCCAGCCAGGCCAGACATGAGGCTGCTCCTCTGCCTTGAAAACGTCCATGTTGAAGAGGGGGGAAGAGGCGTGGCAACAGGCGCTCCACCCTTCCCTCCCCCTTTCTTCTGCCTGAGAGAACTCGGTGTCCTGAGTGCGTGGCTACAGCAGGGGAGGAGGAGTGGCAGCCAGTGCTCCCCAAAGACAAACTTCTCTGGTTGTCTTAAGCATTGTCTGAGGGCTGGCTGTCTGCACACTTGTCTGTGGCACTGGCGACAAGGGATCTGCTCCAGAAGGGAGACTCTGAGAACTGCAGTGAGCAGCAGAGCTCCAGCGGTGAGGAGAACAAGGCCGGGGTTCAACAAAGGCAACCACAAGGAGCAGGAATACTCCAGTGTTACAGGAACTTTGGATCTGCTCCATGTGATCTACTGGATGGCCAGCAAAAGGAAACGTGACTCTGAGAGCTGCAGTGAGCAGCACAGCTGCAGCAGTGAGGAGGGTGAGGCTGAGGTTCAGCAGGGCAACCACGAGCAGAAGGAATACTCCAGTGTTACACACAATGGTCTCATGGCCGAGGATGAGGAGGATCAGGCCGATTTCGACCTCGAGATCTGCAGCTCTGCACTCGTGTCCTGGTGCTCACAAGCTTTTCCACCTCTGCCTGTCAACCTGCAGACGTTGCCTTTCTCTCACATTGCTGGAGCCCAGGGATAATTTTGGACAGCGGGACAGAGAATCTGCTTGTGCCAGACACTGCCTGCCGAGTCTGTGGTGCAGATCTGAACAAAAGAGGCACAGAGATGACACTGCGCAGCACTAAATACACTTAGAACTAATATTCTAGGAGTTTTTTATTGTGGAGTAAAGTCAGCAAAGCAAGGTATACAGCGCTGGGCGCATGGCTGAGGTTGGAACGCATCTAACCAGAGGTGCAACTGGCCCAGGTTCCATCCTCTTTTATGCATTTATTTTGGCACAAAAAGAGTTGCTCATTCAACACCTATCAGCACGTGGCGGGGTGCTCTTGCCACGTGGGTCGGCCCAGGCAGTCCGCGTGGAGGAAGGGAAGCTCTCTGGTCGTGGCGTGCCAGCGGTAAAGCTGGCCTCTTTCCTACTCCAGGATGAGGTAAGCACCTGAGCTGCCGTGCTGCACTGCAAACTTCATTTCAGTGCAGATGTTCATCTCGGAGGTGCTTGTCAGCTGGAACATGCAGGAGTGGGAGGAGGGCAGCTCCGTTAGCTGCCAGTGGTGCGACTGAGGCAAATACCGCCAGGCTGATGTCACCAGCATTTGGACCCAGGAGGCGTTTTTTTCCACTCTAAGTAGGAGCCCGTGCAGAGGGTCTGTAGGATGTACGAGTTCTCGCTCCTGCGCAGCTGTCCACCGGTGTGGTGGAGAAAGCACAAAAGATCCCCCAGCAGCTGCTCCCTGTAGCAAATGCACTCCTGCACCACGCGGATGCTGGGGTGCCGTGCTGGCAGCTTCCCGGG
>NW_027207036.1:0-66808 GCF_032191515.1 Phaenicophaeus curvirostris | reverse complement strand
TTCTCCCCCCTCCCCTCTTTCCCCCCTCCCCTCTTTCCTCCCCCTCCCCCTCTTCTCCCCCCCTCCCCTCTTCCCCCCCTTCCTTTTCCTCCCCTTCCCCTTTCCCCCCTCCTCTTCCCCCCTCCTTTTCCTCCCCTCCCCTCCCCTCTTCTCCCCTCCCTTTTCCTCCCCCTCCCCTCTTTCTCCCCCTCCCCTCTTCCTCCCCCTCCCCTCTTCCCCCTCCCTCTTTCTCCCCCTCCCCTCTTTCCTCCCCCTTCCCCTTTTCCTCCCCCTCCCCTTTCTCTCCCCCTCCCCTTTTCCTCCCCTCCCCTCTTCTCGCCTCCCCTCTTCCCCCCCTCCCCTCTTCCCCCTCCTTTTCCTCCCCCTCCCCTCTTCTCCCCCCTCCCCTCTTCCCCCTTCCTTTTCTCCCCTTCCCCTTTTCCCCCCCTCTTCTCCCCCTCCCCTTTTCCTCCCCCTCCCCTCTTCTCCCCCCTCCCCTCTTCTCCCCCCTCCCCTCTTCTCCCCCCTCCCCTCTTCCCCCCCCTCCCCTCTTCCCCTTCCTTTTCCTCCCCCTCCCCTCTTCTCCCCCCTCCCCTCTTCTCCCCCTCCCCTTTTCCCCCCTCCCCTTTATCCCCCTCCCCTTCTCCCCCCCACTTTCCCCCCGATCTCTCCCCCGGTTCCCTTCTCCCCGCACCGATGCTGCCGGGCCCTTGGCGCTGCCCGTGCCCGGCCCCGCTCAGGCTCAGCAGCAGCAGGGGGAGCAGCGCGGCCACCGGGGGCCGCCATGGCGGGGCAGGGCGGGGAGCCCCGGGGCGGCGCCGAGCTGAGGGGCGCATGCACCTAGAGGCGGGCGGCACGTGACGCGCCAGGCGCGCCGCTGGTGTAGTGGTATCATGCAAGATTCCCATTCTTGCGACCCGGGTTCGATTCCCGGGCGGCGCACGAGCCGTACTGCCCCCGGGGGTTCTTTTTTTTTTTCTTTTTTTCATAGCCATCTTAATAAGTGGCAAATTTTAACTTAGTGTGTCTCCCCTAGTGATATGTGTCGGGAAAAATGTTTTCTGTCCTAAAGGGGGACCGACGAATGGCAAATCTTTGAATTGGTGTCTTAATCTATAACAGACTAGGAGAAGTCTGGCTGGAAACTGCCTGGAGGAGAAGGACCTGGGGGTGTTGGTTGAACAGGAGCCAGCAGGGGCCCAGGGGGCCAAGAAGGCCAAGGGCATCTTGGCTTGGATCAGACACGGCGTGGCCAGCAAGGCCAGGGAGGTTCTTCTCCCTCTGGACTCAGCACTGGGGAGACCGCTCCTCAAATCCTGGGGTCAGTTCTGGTCCCTCAGCACAAGAAGGATGTTGAGGCTCTGGAGCGAGTCCAGAGTCCAAGAGAATGTTAGTCCTTTCTTTGTGCTTATCTTGAGCTGACTAATTGCTGAAAAGCTAAACATTTGTTATCCTCTTCACCAATTCTTAATTCACCCAGCCTAGTATCACCTCCTTAATTCTTTTACATTTCCTTTTCCCACTCCTTTTATTTTTCCTTAGTTATTTCGTTTTTCATTGTCCCTGTCCATCTTTTTAACCCCACTCCTTACTCTTTTAATTCATCCCCATCCTTAATTCCTTTAACCCCACTCCTTACTCTTTTAATTCATCCCCACCCTTAATTCCTTATTTCCCTTCTTAATCCTTTTATCTTTCCTTGTTTCCCTCCCCAATTCCTTTATTTTTCCCACACGGAGGGCAGGAACGCTCTACTGGATCCACGGGCGGGAGGGGAGGGAGCTTCATCCCCCCTGTGGGCTTCCAGGCGCCGCCGCCATCTTGCGCGGAGCCAGCTTCCTTCCCCTTCCGCTTCCCGCCTCCTCCTCCGCGCGCAGGCGCCCTGCTGGCCCCGCCCCCTTCGCGCCGCCGCCATCTTGCGCGGCACCGCCCTCCCGCCCTCGTGCTCCCCCGCCGTTTCCCGCCCCCCGCACGTGCCCTCCGTTCTGCGCATGCGCCTTCTGCCCCGCGCAGGCGCTTCCGCCCTCCCCCTCCATCCTGCGCATGCGCTCTCGGCCTCACGTAGGCGCTTCCGCCCGACCCTCCCGCGCGCTCTCCATTCTGCGCATGCGCTCTCCCCTCCCGCGCACGCCGTGACGGCGCCGGCGCCCCCCCGCCCCTACCCACCCCTTGGCGCGCATGCGCAGTCTCCACCCCCCGCGCACGCGCCGGCCCCGCCCCCCCGCGCCGCCGCCATCTTGCGCCGCCATCTTGCGCGGCCGCGGGGCGATCGTGCCGCCCGCTCGGGCTGCCCGGGGCGCTGACGGGGCCGGCTCGGTGGGAACGGCCCGGGCTGGGCGGCGGCGGCGGCGCCATGGAGGATGAAATGCCCAAAACCCTGTGAGTGGCGATGGGGCGGGGCCACCCGGGAGGCGGGGGGCGCGGCCCGGGCCTTGGCGCGGTCGGGGCTGAGCGGCCCCAGCGCCACGGGACCGTCCGCCCGCTCCCCCCCACCCCCCCCCACCCCGTTCACTTCATCCTGTGGCTTCTGCGTCTCCTGAGGCCCTGCCCCCCCGGCCCAGCCCCTGCCCCTCACCCTCCGGCTTTTCCTCCCTGGCCCCGCTTTCCCCAGCTCCCTCCCCGCCCCCCGCTGAGTCTCCGTTTCCAGGGAAGGGGGCTGAGAGCCCGTCCTCCTGCTCCCTGCCCCTCATCCCGCGGCCTCTCTGCCTCCAGGGAAGGAGGCTGAACCCTGTTCATATCCGCACCACCACCCCTCCCAGGCCCAGCGGCTTCTCCTCATCTCACGGACTCTTTCCCTCCAGGGAAGGAGCTGAGCCTCTACCCCCGCCTGCCCAGACCCTGCCCCTTCCCTACGACCTTTTCTTCTTCAGGGAAGGAGCCGAGTCCCTGTTCCTGCTCTGTCCCGTTGAGCCCACGGCTTCTTTACTTCCAGGGAAGGAGCTGAGGCGCTGCCCCTGCTCTGCTGCCCTCTGCTCCCTCCCTTGATCCTAAAGCCTTTCTACTTCCAGGGAACGGAGGGAGATGATGCTCTGTCCCCCGCTGCCCTTTATCCCGCAGCCTCTCTTCCTCCAGAGAATGGGGCTGAGACCCTAACCCTTGTCCCACAGCCTCCCTGCCCCCAGGAAAGGCAGCTGAGCCCCTGTGCCCCCCAGCCCAGCTGCTCCCTCCTCCATCCCACAGCCCCTCCATCTCCAGGGAAGGGGGCTGAGGCTCTGTGACCGCTGTGCTTGCCCCCTGTGCCTTCTTGCTAGCACCTAGCTGAGTTTTGCTGTGCCTGGGTTCTTTGCCATCACTGGGGAGCTGCCCTGGCCCCAAAGCTGAAGCCCCCCCACTGCAATGTTGGTGGAAATAAACAGCAGGTGCCCGTAAAATCCAAGTGTTGGAAGCACACTGTCAGCTTGACGTAAACTGAAGAACCAATCCTAGCTGTAGGGTAGCTCCTTTCTGTGTTAAAGTAATCATTTGGGATCGTTTAATTACAAACAGCTTTTCGGCTGATGCCTTCTGCTATCAGAAGTGATCTGGGCTCTTTGTTGACTCTTGCTCCTGCAGCTGGATGTGTGGGAAAGGCACAGGAGAGTTCCTGTGCACATCTCACATACGGGCTTCTCTCCCTTTCTTTGGCTGGAGTGTTTTTTCTCGCTTGGAGCAGGGAAATCACAGACCCCGGTCTTTCTCTTCCAGCTCTGTGTAAGCTTTGCTGTTTCAGTGCAGGACTTGAGGGGAGGAAAGATGGGCAGGAGAGGGAATCTTTCTGAGGTGAGGGGGAAGTTTTGCCCTCAGTCGATGGCTGCACCCACCCCAAGGCTTGAAAAGTGACCCAACATCAGAAAGAAATGTATCTGTTGGAACAGAGGAGGCCACAGAGGTGATCGAGGGGCTGGAACACCTCTGCTATGAGGACAGGCTGAGAGAGTTGGGGTTGTTCAGCCCAGAGAAGAGAAGGCTCTGGAGGGACCTTGGAGCAGCCTCCAGTACCGAAGGGGGATGCAGGAGAGCTGGAGAGGGACTTTTTACAAAGGCCTGGAGTGATAGGACAAGGGGGAACAGCTTTAAATTGGAAGGGGGATGATTTAGATTGGACGTTAGGAAGAAATTCTTCATGATGAGGGTGGGGAGGCCCAGGTTGCCCAGAGCAGTGGTGGCTGCCCCATTCCTGGAGGGGTTCAAGGCCAGGTAGGATGGGGCTTGGAGACCCTCATCCAGCGGGAGGTGTCCCTGCCCATGGCAGGGGTGGAACTGGATGGGCTTTGAGGTCCTTTCCAACCCAAACCATTCCTTGATTCTATTCTGTGACTTGCCTGAGGGACTGCAGGAAAACAAGGCTCCTACGTGACTTATGCTAGCTCCTTGTTTGAGGCTTTCCTGGGCATTGAACGCTCTGCTCTGTCTACAATCCCGTTGTCTTTTTTTGGCTTGTGCATTTTTGGAACTATTCTTGGTGTCTGCAAACATGGGTCAGACCTGTTGGCTTCTTGGTGTGTTTATTAGAGAAGTGTTTTCTCTCCTGTCCCAATGGAATTGTCATCTGGATTCTCTGATGCTCGATGGAGTGGATTATCTGTCCTTGAGCACGTATGGCTCTGTGCACACACAGATTGTCCTGAACCATTTTGAGCAGCTTTCTAGGGTCCTGTGGAGTGTTGTCATGGGCTCAGTGTCACAGATTGAATTTAGAATAAGCAGCTGGAAAGAAGAAAGTGCAACTCTAAGTTGTCTCCTTCCAGCTTGGGCCTGAAGTCTGTGCTAAACGCTTGCTTTTGGGAGTAATTCTATAGGCAGAAAGCACATTATGGTGCTCTCTCCACGGCTGCGTTGTCGTTATGTGTCGTGAGGTGCCTACATTTCGCGTGCCTTGTTCTTTAGTTCCCTCAGCATGTTTAATTCCTTCTCCTGGATTGGATTCCAGATGTTGGAAGTAATCTCATGGTTTTTGTAACTTGTTTCTCTGACAGGAGGTGTTGGGGCCCTGGCGTTAGGAGCTGTAGTACTTACGCAAATGGTTTCCTGAAGAGGCAGCTCTTCACGTGGCCGGTTACCTTCCTTGAAAGCCACTCTTTAATGACAGAGATTATAAATTTGAAGAGCAGTTTCAAGGCAGCGTTCCTGAATTTCCAAAGACGACCTGGTTATGTTTTCCGTAGAAGTACGTAGGTGCTTGTGGAATACACGTGCGTGTGATGCACTTTGTGTGTCTGAGGGGATGCGCTGACACCCAGCAGTTTGGTATTTCTTGTCCAGGAGCTGCGTGCTGATGTGGGCAGGGAATAAATGGAGTTGTCTGCATAATTTGCCTTGTTTTGTGTCATCCTTCATCACCAACCTTCATCACCAACCAACTTATTAATGAGAATCCCATTAGCAGGAAAGAGAAAGATGGGAAAGGTGCAGGAGGTGACAGAGCTGCCAGGCAGGAGAGGTCTCCTGTCCCTGCCTAGCAGGGTCACCTTGGCTCTTGGCTGTTTCTTGTGTAACTGGTCCAGGACAAGGTCCGGGAGTGCTGGACCCTGCCCCGGCACGAGCCATACAGAAAGAGCTGCAGCCCAACGCTGTGGAAAGGTTTGGTGGTCACTCAGCTCGAGTGTCACATGGAGAGTGCACAGTAGAGGGGCTGAATTTCATAGAATCATAGAATAACCAGGTTGGAAGAGACCCACCAGATCACCAAGTCCAACCATTCCCATTTCTCCCACCCCTGTCAGCACAGCTGACAGTATCACAGGACCTTGTTGTCACTTGCTGGCGAGTGGAGAATCCTCTCCAGCTACAGGTTACACTGAGAAACACTCCAAGAAAAACACGCATTGAATTTGGCTGATGTTGAGCTATTTTTCTGAGTGACCAATGTGCTTTATGATCCCCCTCCTCGTGTTAGTGTTTCGCAGAACACTGTTCTGCGTGTCGTTACTGCTTGCGTGGCCGTTAAGGGTTGTCTTGACCACGTCTGTGCACCGGGAGCTGAGGTTTGGTTTGTGTGGAAGCCACTAGGCCGACATCTATCCTAGCGTGAAATTCCACGTGCTCTGTAGGTGTGTGTACACACATCTTGCTGCAGCTGATCCTCGGAAAGCCGTGGCCGTGTAGACATCCATGAGGCTGGTGGAAATTGCTCCCTTACATCCTGCTTTTTCCAGTTAAATCCAATCTTAAGGCAGGGAATGCTCTGGGAGTTGCCAGTCTTGATTATCAGGGCAAAAATCCAGTGTGAATGCAAAGGTCAGAGTGTAGACACCGTGTCTGGGAAACTGTCAGTAACAGATACACTGTTCATAAACTCAGACCTAGGAGGTGATGCGAGCGTCTCATCCCTTTAGTGCCTTGGCTTATTTGTTATCCAAACAGCAACAGTAATGGATAAAGAGAGAGGGGAAAACAGAGTGGCTTGTTGTGGCTCTTGAGTGAACTTGATACAAAGTGTTCTGGTGTTACTGAGCACAAAGTTAATGGAAGCGCTAAACCCACTGTGTTTGACAGAAGCATCATCTGAAGTACAAGCCTTGCTGGCTTTGAGCAAGCAGGTGCCTGTGTTGATCTGCACGTGTTGATTTTAAACAGGAGGACGATTCTGAGCCCCCCCTCACTAAAATAGTTGTTCGCATTATTAATGCAGAGCTTGTCAGGTCATTTCTGACAGAAAAACAGGCTGTGTGTCTTTTCCCCCCATTCTCTCCTGTGCTAAACCAAATATTGGAGAGCATCCATCTCTTCAGGAGCGCCTTGTGTCAACAGGAGGAGCACAAGAAGTCGCTGGTTTTGCTGCCTTGTTGTTTTCTTACACCATCTTTGCAACTCTTGCTCCCAGACGGCGCAGGGGCGGTGTTGCTGATGTATTGACACGGTTTCAGCAGCGCAGTTTGTCTGTGGTTCTCGTTGCAGAGCTCACAGGTTGCCACAGAACGTTCCCTTGTGGGAAGGTGCTGCCGCACCTGTGGAGCTGAGGTTTCTCTGTGTGCTTTTTTTAAAAATCC
Source organism: Phaenicophaeus curvirostris (assembly GCF_032191515.1). Taxonomy (NCBI): domain Eukaryota; kingdom Metazoa; phylum Chordata; class Aves; order Cuculiformes; family Cuculidae; genus Phaenicophaeus; species Phaenicophaeus curvirostris. Next base: position 59,861 of record NW_027207036.1, on the reverse strand, counting down.
TGTGACTTAGGTTTAAAAACAGCAAAAAAAAAAAAATCCTCACCTGTGGGTCGAGGATGATCTTTGTCAGCAGGAATGCCAAAATCCCGAGCTGGAGCAGGGGTTATCGATCTGTCTGTGTGTGAGGAGGCTGGTTCTTTAAAGCAGAGGAGGACAGGGGAATGCTCACACTTGAGTGCGTTTGCTCTTGGCTGTTTCAGGCAGATGTGATACTTTCAAACGATGAGTCCCTTTTGAAAAGGAAGTGGCTGAATGTTGTGTAATGTGCTTGCTAAACACCAGCTTGAGCTGCTGGGGCAGGGAGGGAAACGATATCTGGTGAACGGTGACTGCAAATCGTAGAATCAAGGAATGGTTTGGGTTGGAAGGAACCCTAAAGCCCATCCAGTTCCAGCCCCCTGACATGGGCAGGGACACCTCCCACTGGATCAGGTTGCTCAAAGCCCCATCCACCCTGGTCTTGAGCACCTCATGGGAGGTTATCCAGAATGGTTATCAGAACTGCCATTTCTCTGCATGGAAAGCAGTTTGTTTAGGTTGAGTTGTCTGTATCTGTCTTTCCATTAAGATAAATCTCTCTGGGGTGTGACTTTAGAACCACAGGCCTTTTGGGGACTGAGGTCAGGCACTGTTGCTGTCCACTGGCCACCCAACAACTCCTGCTCCAATGCTCTACGAGTCAGGCTATCGTCCTGCCACAGGCTTTATTTTGGTGGATTGGGTGCTGGGGGAGCAACTTTGGGCTGTGTTGGCTCCGTTGTGGATGAGCAGGCTGGCTTCTAACTTCGTGTTTGGACCTGTAGATACGTGGGGAACCTGTCAAGAGATGTGACCGAAGCTCTCATCCTCCAGCTGTTCAGCCAGATTGGACCATGCAAAAGCTGCAAGATGATAATGGATGTAAGAGCTTTAAAATAATCATTTTCATGTTTCTTACAGCAGCTGGCTTGGGGTCATACTTGCATGTTTCAGAATTCCACTGGACCATCTTAAAGGCTGGAGGTTGCAATCACGTACTTCTGTCATAGTTTCTACGTCACATCGTGAGGGAGAGTGAACAAGTTTAATGTATTTGGGTGTTGCAGATGGGATTTGCAAAGTTCTTTGCCACACTTTTACCTTTCCAAATTAGAACTGGAACCTCCAGGAGCATCAACCGTGGTCTCAGTGCAGGGAAAAAAAAGCCTATCCATACTGAGATGTTTAGATGTAGTACAAGGAGCTGAGTAGAACATCGAGAGTATGGTTTGAGGAGGTTTGTATCAGTAATCCTTTGTGCCTTTCTTTTATCAGACAGCTGGAAATGATCCCTACTGTTTTGTGGAGTTCTATGAGCACCGGCATGCGGCTGCAGCGTTGGCTGCAATGAATGGCCGGAAGATAATGGGTAAGGTAAGCTGTCGTGTCTACAGGGTGAGCTGGAGTTGGAAAGCAGGCTGGCTCAGGTGGTGCGGGTGAAATGTCACCTGAGACGAAGTGGGTACACTGCAAGGAGGTCTTAATGTGACACGGTCGAGAAGAAAAGCTCTTCAGCTGTTGTAGGGACACTGCAGAGGGAGGTGGGAATGCAGAAGAGGGGAGGGCTCGGGGGCAGTGATCGTAACACAAATATTTTAACACTGCCAACCTTATCAGGACGATGTCCTTCTCTCGCCAGACCTTCAAAAAAACCCACCCAACCAAATCAAACCAAACCCCTAGACCGGGTGTTTGCCATCTTTGCTCTTAACCAGTGAAACACTGTTTGGAAGAGCAGACTCTCTCCTAAGAAACACATCTTAAGCTTGAGCTCACACTCCAGACTTGCATGCCTGGTGCCCCTCTAGCACCAGAAGGAAGTGCTAGAGGTGTTTGGACCTGGTTGGGTTTTGCTCGGTCTAACGTGAGCCACTGATGTTTGCAGGAGGTCAAAGTGAACTGGGCTACGACCCCCAGCAGCCAGAAGAAAGACACCAGCAGTAAGTGTCGCTTGTGCTTCGTGTACCTGTTTGATTTGTGCCAGTAGCTTTTAAGCGTGAACAGTAAGCAGAAGGGTTTTAATCCTAGGCTAAACTGCCTCAGTGTCCGAGTGGCATCAAGAATTCCGTAACTGCTGTGGTACAGATCAATCTGTGTTGCCAGGACTTGTAAGACACAGGACTTGGGTTTCTCTTTGGTGCCTGTTTTAATGGCTCTGATGTAAATCAAAAGAGATTCCATTCTGTTTCCATTCTGTTGCCTTCAGCATTAGTTCAGTCGCACACCCATTCACACATGTTGAATTCACATGATGTGTTGGCTGGGCAACCCAAACTGGTGGCTTTTGAGAGCTCAAGTGCTTTAACAGCAAACTTGCAGTTCAAGGTATTGTTGATTTCTTCTTCACAACCTGAGGTGTTAAAGCAGACGCCTTGAATCTGTTCAAAATCCATCCTGCTCTAGAACAAGAATTGTCCTGTGCTTCTTGAAACTGCTGGGCATTTCACCTGATCAGATTTCGATTCGCTGGTGGCCTCTCATGTCGAAGCTTAACAAGGGAAGTGTGACTTTAGTATAGTCTAGGCACACTGAGTAAAAACTCTAACGCTTTGTACAGTAAATGCTGACTGGTCTTAAAGCAGTTTCTGAAATACAGACTGTAAATGCTGCATGTCACTGTTGTGGCCTTAAAATCACTGATCTGTGGCACTGCCAAGCGCAGTATCTGTTACAAACCTCAATAAATTCAGTTTCGTAGTCAACTCCAGCTTTCATGTAGTTTCTGTAGTAGCTGGAAAGCCATGCTGCGCGACGTTGCTGTGCTGTGCGCGTGTTCAGGGGTCTTTTTCAAACATTAACATCCCTGCTTCTTTCTTTCCCGCCCCCCAAAAGACCATTTCCATGTCTTTGTTGGAGACCTCAGTCCAGAAATTACAACAGAAGACATAAAAGCAGCTTTTGCGCCGTTTGGAAGAATATCGTAAGTAGTTTCCTAGGGCAAATACGCTAAAAGTTATCTCTCCTAAATGGAGACAGCCTTATGTTTCAGTAAGTAATACCGAGAGGTGTTGCAGTGCAGGAACGTACGTTGATCTGTTCATGCAGTGACTGGGCATTAAGTAGGGACGCGTAACCCGATTCCTTTATAGTAGCTTGTTCTGCTCTCCTAGAAAAGTTGCACCAAACTCGCTTTGGTTTTACACTCCTTGCCTCGTTTGGCAAAGCAACGCTGGAAAAAATTGACTCCTAAACCTGGGGTTTGCATTTCACTGCAAACCAGCATCGCGCTATGCAGTTTGGGGCCGAGGCCATTTGTTCCTTCACATCTCGTGAGGCGCTGGATTTTTTTCTTAGCTGGCTACCGGTAGCCAATGTTTTTTTTTTTTTTGCAGTTAGATTCCCATTTCACACAAAATGAACCTTTTTTTAGCAGCTAGAGTGGCCTCAAAGCGTTTGATGCTGGGTCAACGTAAGCCCTCGCCTGGAAGGGCTCAGCCAAACCCGTGAGGCATCTCAGGTCGAGGAGCTGCGCTGATCCCAGTGGTGCAGAGCCACGGCGTAACGAGTGAACTCATTAGGGCTGGGGAGCAGTGCTCACAGGTCTGTGTAGCAGAGTAAGGAGCGGTTCATTCATTCCATCCTCCAAACGTAAACCATTAATTTTCCTTGTAGTGTTGTCTGTACTGGACATTGAAGTTTCTTGATGGTGGTGTAAGAGAACATAGAGTGCTTTGGAGTGTTGTGTAGTGCAGCATTTAATTGAAGTAAGTTTGCTTTTGTTTTTTTTTTTCCCTCAGAGTCCAGTGTATTGCTCTCTTAATGCCAGCTTAATTTCCTCTTGTCATAAAGTTAAAGAAAAGATGAATGTGACTTGCTTCAGACAACTGTAATGCTTGACCACATCCTGTGATCATCATCTAGGGAACGCGGAGGGTCAGATTCCTAAGAGAGTCAGTTTATCCTCTGGCCCAGTGCGGTCTGGATGGAAGGGACGAGGGACTCTAGAGCAGAGCTGCCCCCCTGGAATGGGTGCAGAAGGGAGGCAGCGATAGCCAGACGCGCAGGTGGGGCCGCAAGGGAGCTAGGAAGGAGAGATTCCCCAAGCTGAGTGTCCGAGGTGACAGTTATTAGAAGTTGCCTTATACAAACACCCCCCAGAAACCAAAATCCCTTCGGCCTGAGGCAAAAAGTACATCTCGAGGAGTATAAAACTACAGGGAACATCGTCCCAGAGTCAGTGCTTCTGGGGCCGTGTCCCTTGTCCAGTCTTCTCTAGAGGAGCTTTCTGGCCGCAAGCTGTTGCTGCGTGGTGGTGGTGTCGAGGAGTGGTGCTCTTGCTTCTGGGACGCTCCGCGCGCAGCTGGAGAGCTAACACACCTGGAAAACTCGCGGGCTGCCCTGCCTTAAACTGACTGCCCCAACTCAGCTCCTTTCCTCCCACGAGAGCAGTAGGTCAAGGATTGTCCCCGTAACGACTCATTTGAACTTTTGCTCCAAACCCAAGGAAAAAAGATAAAGACGAAAAGATAAATAGACCTCAGTTTTGTACTTGCTTAAATTTAACCTGAAAAAAACCATCACTACTGCCTCCTAAGTGGTCGATATAAGTTGCTTGACTTTACCTATTCTTCCTCAGTGACTGCTTTCTGGAAATGTGGTGCTAATGGAATATTTCCTCATTTATTTTTTTCCATCATTGTCTTCATTGGTGCTAAACTGAGCTTTTTATTTTTAATGACACCGAGGTAGAGCTACTGCATGATTAGCGCATAAGAGATTTTGGTAACTCTTTGCATCTGGGTTTTTTTAATCATTGTAAAAGCACACTCTCATTGTGGTTTCCTTTTATGCTTGCTGTACGCATGTTTTCACTTCTTCTCAAGTCTTTATTTTCAAAGTTTTCAGTTGAGGGTAAGTAGAGATGAGTGTTTCCCCCCTTCCCTCTATAGGCTCTTGAGAGCGAACCCATCTAAGCTCACCAAAGTGGCTCTTCTCAGGCAATTTGTAATGTACGACCCAAATTCTGACCTCGTGCAGGAAGGGGGAGAGAAAAAAGGGGAACGGGAGGGGGTCTCACAGAGAGGAAAGAAAATCCCCTTCTCGCTGTAGCTGTGGGACCTTGGGCTTTCAGCAGCGATGGCAGCGCTGTGGGCTAACGTACGCCAGTATTAGGCTTACGATGCAGCATTTGCAGTTCCTAAAAGGCTTCAAAACCTGAGCGTAACAAACCTTCACTGTGCCTTTTCCTTGCCAGTCTCGGAATGCTAGACGTGTGCACATTAACGCTAGTTTCTCTGGCCCCTATTGTTTTCGAAGTTATATTGCATGACACTCTGATTGGTTTCACGTTGTTCTTTCTGTTCTTTTAATGCCTGTACGTGTGGGGTGGAGGAGGGGAGGAGAGGGAGGCCTTGTGCGCGAGAGCATCTCGGCCCTCAGCTGACTCGAACACAAATTGCCTGAGAAGCACTGTAGAATGGCGTTCCACGAGTGGGGTTTAGCTCTTGTAGCTGGGTTCTCTTTTGTAACTCAATCTCAAATAATAGGGCTCTGGTTATTTTGCAGAGTTGTCTCTGAAGAATGGACAGAATTGCCATGGCTAACTACAAGCTACAGTTCACAGTGGACAAACGTTGTAGTTTTCTTATTTACTTTTATAAATTACTTTTCTTCTTTTTTTTTTTTTATACTTTTTGTTTTTTTACTTTTTTTATATCTCATAGTTTCCAATCAGTCCTGTATGATTGCTGTTGTACAATGCAGTTTAAATGATGTGTGATAATGTCATTTTTAAGACACGAATGTCGCGGTGTTTTATTTTCTTCAATAATTTCTGAAAATGTCAATCTCTCAAAATTTACAGCTGCCCACAGTCCAAAAAGGGGGTAACGAATTGACCCGAGAAAATTAAAGAATTCGGTTAACAGGCGACGTATGCCTTTTAATTCCTATCTTCTTTTCATTTTTTCTATTTAATATTTCGAATGAGTAGGTAGAATGTGTTGGCAAATAGCGAGTTTAAAGATTGCATGGTTCAAGAGAGCCACTCAGCTAATGTTTAGCCAGCTACCTGCCTTAAGTGATTCTTTGGAATAGCTGCTTTGACCATGCTTTGTGTCTTAACAGTCTGTTAAAGCATTTTGAACCGAGAGCCAACTGTCGTATTTGTTAGAGAAGCTATTGATTTGCATGTTTACACAATTAAGTTTTAATTTTGCTACTACCTGGCAAAGCATTAGTAAAGTTCTGTTTAGAAAGGAAGCCTTTTGCTTTGACTGTGTTGCTGGTGCGATAAACAGTTGAGGTTAGCAAAGGTGAAACATGAAAATAAGCTGTACGTGTGACTCGAGTTGTAGTTTTCCTCAGGTGGTCTTGCGACGGCGCTAAACTGGCTCTTGTTTCTGCTTTGTAGAGACGCGCGTGTGGTTAAGGACATGGCGACAGGAAAGTCTAAAGGATATGGCTTCGTCTCCTTCTTCAATAAATGGGTAAGCTGCGGCCTCGAGCAGCCGGTGAAAGCAGACAGTGATTTTCAGCAGCTGCTACGCGAAGGAGCATTGTTGGTCCCGATCTCTGTCTAGCTCTGCTCTCCCTGCCTGCTGTCAGGAAGCTTTGCTCTCCGTTTGGGGAAACGCTCTGCTATTGCTTTCAAACTTTTCAAACTTTTCAAAAAAAATTGCTTTTTTTTTTATTGTCGGGAGATGTCAGTGTGCAAGAGCGAGCGGCGAGTTCGCATCAGACACCGTGCCAGCCCCCAGCGCTCTGTCTGTGAGGCGTGTTTTAGCTCAGAACAACATCTCTGTGCCTGAGCACCCACCGTGCTCCCAGCCCTGGCTCCCTGCAGCTTCGGCCTCTGCCCAAAGAGCCAGTCGGGGCTCAAGGGAACCCGTTGTTTGTCGGGAGAAGAGGTGGAAGCAAAACCAACAGAGATCCTCAACAGCCTTTCAGAAAATGGTCTGTGGAATTGCTCTCGATGTTGGCAGCTGGGTGCCATCTCAGAAGGGAACGGTTGTGAAGGTTGAGCGGAGTTGTTTTTCTTAACTTGTTAAATAGAGAGAGTTACAAGCAGTGTCTCAGTGTTTTTGTGACAGATCGAGAGGGTCTCAGGTGCCCTCACCATACACCCTGCCTAAACCCACTGCTTTCGGAGCAGAATTTCTGCTGGCACGTTGCAGGTGTCGGCCAGGGTGGGTGCGTGGGGCTTTCATTTTAGTGGCTCTGTCTCAAAAGGAGGAGCTGCTGATGGTGGCGTTTTCTTCCTTCCCTCCCTCGTGGGCAGGATGCAGAGAACGCCATTCAGCAGATGGGTGGCCAGTGGCTCGGTGGAAGGCAAATCCGAACAAACTGGGCGACCAGAAAACCTCCAGCTCCAAAGAGTACATATGAAAGTAAGTCTTCAATTTGCCTCTTTGCCACACCCCTGAAGAGCAAGAGGGCAAGCTGCGAGCTTCAGGGATGGGAAAACGGGTACTAAAGGCAATGGCTTTCTTGAGTAGTTTGAAACCTCGTGAGTAAAGCAGCTGCTTTAGCTGGGGTGGCTGTGTTAGCACTGGAGGGGGGGATTCACTAGGTTTCTGTACACTTGGGTTGGAAGCTTGCGTTCTCTTTAGGCAGCCTGGACAACTCTGGCTTTTTAACCTCACTCCCTTGCTTTTAAAGCTTTTGGTTGTGGTACAAAGCAAGTGAGGTTGCGTCAAAGACGGCATTTCTGTTGAACAGATTTTGAACTAGGTGTATCGTACCTGCTTGATAGGTGTTTGCAGTTTGTACTTGGCTAGAAGAGGGGAGATTCAGATGAGAAGAGAGGAAGAAATGTTTTCCTGTGAGGGTAGGGAGTTCCTGTCCCAGGTTGCCCAGAGCAGTGGTGGCTGCCCCATCCCTGGAGGGGTTCAAGGCCAGGTTGGATGGGATTTTGAGCCCCCTGATCCAGTGGGAGGTGTCCCTGCCTGTGGCAGGGGGTTAGAACTGGATGGACTTTGAGATCCCTTCCAACCCAAACCATTCCGTAATCTTGTGCCACTCAAGATTAGAATTTCTCTGTGCCGCGTGTCTAATCTGCTGAGTCGCTCTCTAAACCCTCTTCCAGCTAATGCCAAACAGCTCTCTTATGAGGACGTGGTCAATCAGTCCAGCCCGAGCAACTGCACCGTGTACTGTGGCGGCGTGACGTCAGGCCTGACAGGTAGCGCAGCTCACCCCGCCCTCACGTCCCGGCGGCTCCGAGTGACAGCGGCTACCTCGCTCTGATGCTCTCTTTCTTCTTACTTCAGAACAGCTAATGCGCCAGACCTTTTCTCCCTTCGGCCAGATCATGGAAATTCGAGTCTTCCCAGATAAAGGCTACTCCTTCGTACGGTAGGTGTGGATTAATTTCGTAGGAATTAATGGCTCTGGATGCTGTGGGTATCAGCAGAACATGGTGGGATGTATGCCAAACTGGAGGGAATGCTTTGCAGACCGATCTGAGGAGGAAATTATGACTTGTAGTGCTCTTGATGCAGGGCAAAGCCTCTTAACCCAGGCTAAACTGGTGCAACACCCTTCATTGGAAGAGATCTCTGTGTTCCTGTTGTGTAATTTCACAGCGAGTTGCTGAGGCAGACGGTCAAGTTTCAAAGTCAAAAGTTGATGAAGTTCCAAATAATAAAAGATAATTGCCAATTGACATATTTTCCTTGCTGCTGAGTTTTCAGATTTGCTTCGGGAGAGTTACAACACCGAGACAGGAAAAGTGGCCATAGCCTTGCAGACCCTGCTGCCCACAGCGGGGTGACTGGAGGTTTCTGGGGTCCAAACCGAGCCTAAACCTGTGCTGAGCAGCTGAGGGCTCATTCCTGGGGTTACTTCTGGCTGTTCCTCACCAAAGATGATCCAAGGGCTGGAGCAGCTCCTGTACAAGGACAGGCCAAGAGAGTTGGGGTTGTTCTGGAGAAGAGAAGGCTCCATGGAGACCTTGCAGTGACCTTCCAGTACCTGAAGGGGCTACAAGAAGGCTGGAGAGGGGCTTTTTGCAAGGGTCTGTAGTGGTAGGACAAGGGGGAACGGCTTTAAGTTGGAGAGAGGAAGATTTAGACTGGACATAAGGGGGAAATTATTCATGATGAGGGTGGGGAGGCTCTGGAACAGGTTGCCCAGGGCAGTTGTGGCTGCCCCATCCCTGGAGGAGTTCAAGGCCAGGTTGGATGGGACTTGGAGCAACTGGATCCAGTAGAAGGTGTCCCTGCCTGTGGCAGGGGATGGAACTGGATGGGCTTTAAGGTCCCTTCCAACTCAAACCATTCTATGAATCTATGAAGTGAGTTGATTTATTGGTGTGGCTTGTGTTTCGGCAGGTTTAATTCCCACGAGAGTGCCGCACACGCCATTGTTTCCGTCAATGGGACGACTATAGAAGGACACGTTGTGAAGTGCTACTGGGGCAAGGAGACGCCGGACATGATCAGTCCAGTCCAGCAGGTCAGAACTTCTCCTCTGAGGTTGCATCTTTGCTCCTTAGGTCATGAGGAGGCTCTGGAGCGAGTCCAGAGAAGAGCAACGAAGCTGGGGAAGGGGCTGGAGAACAAGGATTGCGAGGAGCGTCTGAGAGAGCTGGGGGTGTTTAGCCTGGAGAAGAGGAGGCTGAGGGGAGACCTCATTGCTCTCTGCAACTCCCTGAGAGGAGGTTGTGGAGAGGAGGGAGCTGGGCTCTTCTCCCAAGGGACAGGGGACAGGACGAGAGGGAATGGCCTCAAGCTCCACCAGGGGAGGGTCAGGCTGGACAGTAGGAAAAAATATTTCACGGAAAGGGTCATTGGTCCCTGGCAGAGGCTGCCCAGGGAGGGGGTTGAGTCCCCTTCCCTGGAGGGGTTTAAGGGACGGGTGGACGAGGTGCTGAGGGACATGGGTTAGTGATTGATGGGAATGGTTGGACTCGATGATCCGGTGGGTCTCTTCCAACCTGGTGGTTCTATGATTCTATCAGAACCCCGTTAAGTGGCTGTAAAACCTTCATGCATGCTGGTTACAGACCTGCTGAGGCACGTGTTGCCTGTGCTACAGCCTCTGTCATCCATGGGGATTTCCCTGCAGGACGAGTAGTGGAGAAAGCTCCTAAAATCTAGTCCCTGGCACGTCTCAGAGTTGGTGTCAGTGGCTTAATGTGGGTGTTTGCCCTTGCAGAACCAGATCACTTATCCACCACCCTACGGGCAGTGGGGCCAGTGGTACGGCAGCGCCCAGATCGGCCAGTACGTGCCCAACGGCTGGCAGGTCCCTGCCTACGGGATGTACGGGCAAGCGTGGAACCAGCAGGGCTTCAAGTGAGTATTGAGGCTTTTTGTGGCCCCGTTTCCCATCCGCAGGAGGTGACAGTTGGGAGGCAGCGGCTTGTAAAAGCTGCTGGAGTGCTCTGGTCCATTGTCACTTAATATTCCTCATCACAGCTCTCTGCGTCTGTTTACTTGCATGTAAGTTACGTACATAAATTGTGTGCATTTACATATATTTACATAAAATTAGATACATTTATGTATGGAGTTGGGTGTGTGTATTTTACAAACTACCTTGCACATGAGATTTTGCTTAAGGTGAAATAAGGAGGGAGGTACACACCTAGATAAAGTTAACTGTCAAAACATGACTTCCTTCGATGCAATTTAAAGGCAAAACAATAATTAAGGGGGCACAATATTGTGATTTCTAAGGTATTTATACTGAATTTTGAAATGTATCAGTAGCCTGGAGAAGAGGAGGCTGAGGGGAGACCTCATTGCTCTCTACAACTCCCTGAAAGGAGGTTGTGGCTGCCCCATCCCTGGAGGGGTTCAAGGCCAGGTTGGATGGGGCTTGGAGCCCCTGATCCAGCGGGAGGGAGGTGTCCCTGCCCATGGCACGGGTGGGACTGGATGGGCTTTGAGGTCCCTTCCAACCCAACCATTCCATGATTCTGTGAAGATATAGCCCTGTTCTCCATTACATTCTCGCTCATCACCCAGACGTTTCCCTAACGCGTGTTTTCCTGCCCCCGCAGCCAGACCCAGTCCTCGGCGGCGTGGATGGGTGCCAGCTACAGCGTGCAGCCTCCCCAGGGGCAGAACGGCAGCGTCCTCGCCAACCAGACCGGCTACCGCGTGGCCGGTTTCGAAACACCCTGAGAAGGGGAAGAACCGGGCAGCCGGCAGGCTGGAGCCGCGGCCGGATCCATCGGCTACCATGTATTTATTTAAGAGAAAGAAACCCAAAAGCATTTTTTCATCACGAAAATCGTCAATGAACATAACGAAAACCACACGAGATGCTGGATGTCCGCCAAGTTCTGCCTTCTTTTTCTTCCTTTTTTTTTTTTTTTGTGTTTCTGAAGATCCACGTTTTTTTTGAAACACAGCGAATGCAGGGAACGCCGCCGCTGGAATTTTGGGGGCAGTGCATTGCACAACGGGCAAAGCCGTTCCCTTCATCCTTCTTTCCCTCGGGAGCGGCGCCCCGGTCCCGGTTTGCACCCCTCGGTGATTCCAACTGTATTATAAACCCTTGTACAAAAAAAAAGAAGAAGCCAAAAGCGTGCGCAAAAGCCGTCGCCGTTGATTTTAAAGCAGCCTCTTGTATAAAACCCCCGCCTCCGCGTTGCCCACGCCGGGTTTTTTTGATGCTAAATTATGAGTTTACATTGGGTTTTGTTTTTTTTTTCTATCTCAGCCTTGTTTTCAGGGTCATCTTTGCCTTACAAGGGGGGAGAGCACCCGGCTCCGCTCCTCAGCAAGGATTCCCACGCTGGGACAGCAAAACTTCTCTTGGGGACACGTTGACAAATCTGTGAAGCAGCCGAGGGGGAGGTGGGGGGGGGGGGGTTGGTTTGGGGGTTTTTTTTACCGGTTTCTACATTTCCATGTACTGATTATGTAAAATATTTTAGCAAATTAATATTTTGCACAACCGCTCGCCGCCTTTGTACGTTTCGTTATTTAAAGATTGGAGGCAGAGGCCTTTGGTGGGATTTATGCCTCAAATCTTCACTTTTTTCTCCTTTCTTTGTGTATAATCTTGGAACGCAAACTTCACTTTCTCCTGGTTTTACCTAATTATATAAAATTCCCCCAGTATTCCAGGCTGTGCTGGGAGAACCTGGGCACCCAGAATTCTATAAACCCCAGCACGTTTTGGGGTTTTTTTTGCAGTGTTCAGAGGCCAAAACTGACTTTTTCTGTCCTACCTCTTCACCAGCCTTCAAAAAAATTGCAAAAAAAAGCCTGGAAAGGGAAAAAAAAGAAAAAAAAAGAAAAAAAAAAGGTAAACTGAGGTTCATTGCGTGCTTGCTTTCTTTATCCTGAGTCCTGCAGCCGGCTTTCACTCTCCTCAAGGTGAAGAGGGTGGGAAGGGGCTGGCTTCTTAGTGAATTTGGGGGGAAAAAGAAGAAATTGGGCTTGGGGCGAGCGCCTGGGGGCTGCTGGGTGGTGTAGAAGAGTAAAAGGAGTGAAAGCGAGTCAAAGCTATTCAAAAAACGTGGGAAAGTGGTGCCCTCGCGGACTACAACTCCCAGCATCCGCCGCGGCGCCAATGGGATCGACGCGCCTCTCGGACTACAACTCCCATGATCCCCCGCGCCGCACCACATGGTATCCGTGAGCCAATGGGAACGCGGTGGGGGGCCGAGGCCTGGCGGGAGCGGGGGGCGCGCGCCGCGGGCCAGGTAAAAGGGCGGGAGGGAAGAAAGGCGGGGAGAGGGAGCGGCGCGCCGGCGCCTAGACAGGAAGTGACGTCATCGCGACGTCATCGCCGGGCGCGAGCGGGGCGAGGTGGGGGTGTTGAGGCCGCGGGGCGGGGCGGGGGGGTGAAAGGCCTCGGTCCTGAGGCGAAAAAGGGGGTGAGGGAGGCCCTGAGACCCGTTCCTGAGGGGATAGGGGACGAGGGCAGGCCCCGGGGCCCAGTCCGGATTGAACCAGGGCCGAGGGAAGTCCCTGTAGGTGCTGAGGCCGCAGCTCGAATCCTGGGCTCAGTATCGGGCCCCTCACTCCAAGAGGGACATTGAGGGGCTGAAGCGCGTCTGGGGCTGGAGAACAGGGCGTGTGGGAGCGGCTGAGGGCCCTGGGTCTGGAGAAGAGAAGGCTGAGGGGAGACCTCATTGCTCTCTAGCTCCTGGAAAGGAGGTTGTGGTGGGGTGGGTGCTCTGCTCCCAAGTAAGAAGTGATAAGATGAGAGGAAATGGCTTCAAGTTGTGCCAGGGAGTGTTTTCATTGGATATTAGGAAAAATGTCTTCATGGAAAGGGCTGTCAAGCCCTGGCAGAGGCTGCCCAGGGCAGTGGTGGAGTCCCCGTCCCTGGAGGGACTGAAGAGCCGTGTAGATGTGGCACTTGGGGACATGGTTGTAGGTGGCAGTGTGAGATTTACAGTTGGACCCAACGATCTGAAAGCTGGTTTCCCCACCCAGACGATTCTGTGTTTCAGACAGGGTGATGGGGCCAGTTGCTCCACCCGCAGTTGCTCACCGGGACTCACCCTCTTCCTCCTCAGTCACCAACCTGGCTCAAAAACCTGATGTGGGCAGCTAGGAGGGGGAATCGCCCCATTTCTGTGCCCTTCTCTTCATTTGTTGGCGCTTCAGGCACTTTGGTGTCGCTTACAGCAGCTGCACTGGGCTCAGCGGGCGCACGGGGCTCCGTGTCCCCTCTTTGTTTGCCTTCCATGACCTTTAATTGCTTTTACCTGGGAGGGGAAGCGCGCAGACACCAAAAACTCCCTTTTTAGCCACATTTTCCTCCTGCACAGCCGAGACGGGGAAAGAGCAGAGAGGCTGCTCCAAGGTGGAGGTGTTGGGGTCCGGTGCTCCATAACGAGAGCCGCACTGCCTCAACGCGGCCTGTCCCACCCGCTTGTCCTTTCCTTTGCAAGGAAAGAGCAAAGCAGCCAGTGCGGCAGGGGTTGTGGTGGCCGGCAGGGACCCCAACTGCTTCCCTCACTTGCTGTTTGTCCCCTCCACCTCTGCTGGTGGAGCCACCACCTCCTGCAGAGAGACCTGCGGGTGTCACCAACGCAGGCTGCGCTCGACTCGCCTCCTCCATCTCTACCTTTCCAGGTTTCCCCGAGGATGGAGCCGGCGTCGGTGAGGACTAAAGTCCCCTCCTTCCTGTCTGACCTGGGGAAAGCCACGCTCCGGGGCATCCGGAAATGTCCTCGCTGCGGCACTTACAACGGCACCCGAGGCTTGAGCTGCAAGAACAAGACGTGCGGGACTGTTTTCCGCTACGGCACGCGCAAGCAGCCCAGCGTCGACGCCGTCAAGCTCATCACTGGCTCTGACTTACAGGTTTATTCGGTGCGGCAGAGGGACCGGGGACCCGATTCCCGCTGCTTTGTGGAGCTGGGGGTCTCGGAGACAGCCATCCAGACGGTGGACGGGACTATAATCACGCAGCTCAGCTCGGGCCGCTGCTACGTTCCGTCGTGTTTGAAAGCAGCCACGCAAGGTGTGGTGGAAAACCAGTGCCAGCACGTCAAACTGGCCCTGAACTGCCAAACCGAGGCCACCCCGCTCACCCTGAAAAGCTCGGTGCTCAACTCCATGCAGGCTCCTCCTGAAACCAAACAAACCATATGGCAGCTGGCGACGGAGCCCACGGGGCCGCTGGTGCAGCGCGTCACCAAGAACGTCCTGGTGGTGAAGTGCAAAGCGAGCCAGAAGCACAGTCTGGGCTACCTGCACGCCTCCTTCGCGCACAAGGTGAGCGCCAGGACGCTGGCGGAGCACAGGTTCTCCTGCTCCTGCCAAGCGCTGAAGGCAGACAAGGGGGGCCCGGCCGAGGAGGAGACGGCGCCGCCGCCGCGCTGCATCCACTTCTTCGCCTGCATCTGCGCCTTTGCCAGCGACGAGAGCCTGGCGCAGGAGTTCGCCGACTTCCTCACCTACGACTCCAGCGGTAGGTGGGGGAGAGAGGGTGTCAGCGGGTGTCAGGGAGCCGCGTTGGGCTGATGGCACCTCTCCCAGGCTTTATCTCCTGCTCCTTCCCTCTGCAAGCAGAGATGCAGAGGCCGGGGAAGAGCAGCAAAGCTGGGGAAGGGGCTGGAGGACAAGGGTTGCGAGGAGCGGCTGAGAGAGCTGGGGGTGTTTAGCCTGGAGAAGAGGAGGCTGAGGGGAGACCTCATTGCTCTCTCCAACTCCCTGAAAGGAGGTTGTGGAGAGGAGGGAGCTGGGCTCTTCTCCCAAGGGACAGGGGACAGGACGAGAGGGAATGGCCTCAAGCTCCACCAGGGGAGGGTCAGGATGAACATTAGGAAAAAAATTTTCACAGAAAGTGTCACTGGTCCCTGTCCGAGGCTGCCCAGGGAGGGGGTTGAGTCCCCTTCCCTGGAGGGGTTTAAGGGCCGGGTGGACGAGGTGCTGAGGGACACGGGTTAGTGATTGATGGGAATGGTTGGACTCGATCCGGTGGGTCTGTTCCAACCTGGTGATTCTATAATCTCCGCAGGGAGTGGTTCCTCTACTGTTCCTTTGTGTGGGAGCAGAACGAGGGGCTCCCTGTGCTCCTCTGGGAGGTTGGGGGGGCCAATCCTGCTGTGCTGCAGGGGCATTGGGGGTAAGTTGGGTTCCTCCTCTGGGCTGGGAGCTGAGTGTCCTCTCCCGTTTGGTCCAGAACAGCCCAGCTCACCATGACCCCCCGGCAGCAGCAGCTGCTGGTGTTAAGTCCACCCACGACAGGTGCCCCTGGATAATCCCACACAGTTTTAGGCACCCAAAGGTGAAAAACTGCCCCAAGGAGAGTGATCTGAGTGCTATGAATTAATTAAACCACTTGTCACCTTGGTATTGTCCCCAGGAAATGTCTCTGCGGGGACTGGGGGGCTTCTTGGAGGGCATTTGCAGCACGCCAGGAGGTCTCGGAGGAACAAGAGACCCCAGAGTACTGCTGCACGCAGCTGGGATGCTTTTAAAGACAGCGTCTCGTTTCTCTTAGGTCTGAAAGGTCTCGCCGTCCCGCAGTTGGTCAGTGGCCCCGAATCCACGGGGCAGCCCAGGGAGGCGGCTACTGCCAAGCCCAAGAAGAGGAAAAAAGACGTAACGCCTGGTGAGTGCTGAGGCTCGGTGGGATGAGACGGGCCTGGTCTGCAGCCAAAAGTTGTTCCCCAGCTGGCACGAGCTCGCGATCGACAGCCCTGCCGTGATCTCTTCGACCTGCGCTACCTCTGGTGCCAGTGGGAGCTGCCAGAGAGGCTCTGGGTGCATGCACGCTCCTATGCCAAGTCTGAGCGAGGCTTTTAGTGGTTTGAAGGTAGCCGGAGCTGCGTGACAGCTTGGAGAGCGGCGATTTGTGGCTCTATATGCTCTCTGCGTTGATTCCGCAGGGGTGCAGGTGCCCGGCCCTCTCCTGGCCCAGGACCCAGCTCACAGCAGCCCCTGCAGGACCAGCCTCAAGAAGCCGGCCGTCGCCTCCTCGCTGAAAAGACAAGGTGAGCCTCAGCCACGCGGCTTGGGTGCCTGCAGCTCGTTGATTCATGTGCTGTAACCCCTGTGGAGGGCAGAGCCGAGCCCCCTCTGTCTATCTTTTGCTCTAGGAGGTGAAAATTGGGTGTTGCTGGTAGCCGAGTGCAGCTCGGGGTGCTGGTGTAGCTCCAGTAAGCGTGGTAGATAGAGTAGGACCATGCTGGTGTCCTCCCAGGGTGGATTTATTGGCACACCAAGCATAAAGAAGCTGCCTTGTGGTGGGGCCAGTGCTGCTGTGAGCGGGCAGACGTTATTTAATATCTTCTCGTGCCATTCCATGAACTCCTGGATAGGCAAATCGGGTCAGGCGAGGTTGTGAGGTGGTCTCCGTGTCTTTCTTGCCACTGCTGGTGTTTGTGGCATCTCTGGATGTCCAGAGCTGCTGGTGGGACTTGTCGTAGCCAGAGTAGCTGTGGTTCCTTGTGGGAGATTCTTGCTCGGAATCACGATCTGGAATCTGGCTGAGCGTGAGAAAGAAATGAGACCTCAGGTAACGCCAAGGAGGTTGTCCTGGACACGTAGAATCATGGAATGGTTGGGTTGGAAGGGACCTTAAAGCCCATCCGGTCCTGCTGTGAGCAGAGACGCCTCGCACTGGATCCAGTTGCTCCAGGCCCCATCCAACCTGGCCCTGAACCCCTCCAGGGATGGGGCAGCCACCCCTGCTCTGGGCAGCCTGGGCCAGGGCCTCCCCACCTTCATCATGAAGAATTTCTTCCTAACATCTAATCTAAATCCTCTCCCTTCGGCTTTGTGTGTGTTTACATCTGTTTACACCTGACATTCAGAGAGAAGGATTAGGCCGATACCATAAAATCCTGTTTACCCAGCAACTCAGAGCCCTTAGAGAAAGCCATTCTCCTTGCTGGTTATGCTCTGGTAGGAGACTTTTTTTCCTCTCAGCTTTTGTTTCAGCCTGGGAAGGGGTACAGATGTCTTTATTTTTCCCTCCTTTCCCCGTGAGACAGCGCACAGACCCTGTCCCTTGGCCTGCGGGGGCTCCCTTTGCTCCTGCAGAAGGCCAGGATCGCGGGTGCTCAGTGGGGAAGGGGAGGACCTGATGGGTGCTGCTCCCAGGGATGGATCAGGATTGGGAAGGCAGCTCCTTGGGGAGACGGTGCGATTCCAACACGGTGCCGAGGCTGCAGCTCTTGCTGAGAGCAGCCAAGGGGTTACAGATGGCCCCTGCCCTGCATTCCCACGCCCTGGGAGCAAAGAGCCCGAAGCAGCGGTGCTTAATCCATGGAGCTGATGGAAACACAGCTCTGTTTGTTGTCCTGCTGCCTTTCTGTGATCTATTTAATCCCAGTCTGTGCTGCTGAGGAAACTCGTGCACTAAAATTGCGAATTGAGGAGCTGGTGGCAGAGGAGCTGTGCCTGTGGCTTGGTGGATGGATTCAGCTTGTCCTTCCTTTTCTCTCGCAGGCTGCAACCAGCTGCTGGACGAGTCGCAGGTGACCCTCTCCTTCCAGGACTGGCTGGCCAGCGTCACCGAGCGCATCCACCAGACCATGCATTACCAGTTTGAGGGTAAGGATTTGGGAAGCTCCTGAGGTTCAAGGAGGCCACGTGCAAGGTCCTGCGCCTGGGGCTGAGCAGACTGCGGTTTCGATACAGGATGGGGGATGATGTGGTCAAGAGCAGCCTTGAGGAGAAGGACCTGGGGTGCTCGTGGATGAGAAGCTTGACACGAGCAGGGACTCACAGCCCAGAAATCCAAACGGTATCCTGGGCTGCATCCAAAACAGTGAGACCAGCAGGAGAAGGAGGGGATTCTGTCCTTCCTCTCCGCTCTTGTGAGACCCCAGCCGCAGCTCTGGCTCGAGTTCTGGAATCCCCAACGTAAAAAGGATACGGAAATGTTGGAATGAGTCTAGAGGAGGCCACGGAGATGATCCGAGGGCTGGAGCACCTCCTGTAAGAGGAGGGAGTGGGGTTGTTTAGCCTGGAGAAGAGAAGGTTCCGAGGAGACCTTAGAGCAGCTTCCAGTGCTGCAAGGGGCTCCAGGAAAGCTGGGGGAGGGCTCTTGATCAGGGTGTGCAGGGACAGGACGAGGGGAAATGGTTTTGAGCTGCAAGAGGGGAGATTGAGATGAGATCTTGGGGAGAAATATTCTGCTGTGAGGGTGGCTGCCCCTTCCCCAGCTTTGTTGCTTTTCACGCCCACCCAGGCAAACCGGAGCCGCTGGTGTTCCACATCCCTCAGGCGTTCTTCGACGCGCTGCAGCAGAGGATTTCCAGTGGGAGCAGCAAGAAGAGGCTGCCCAACTCCACTACCGGTAAGGTATCAACACGCCAGCTCGTGGTGAAGCTCTTTGGGTGCTCGTTAAAGCCGAGCCCGAGTCATAGTATCATAGAATCACCGGGTTGGAAGAGACCCACCGGATCCTCGAGTCCAACCATTCCTATCAAACACTAAACCACATCCCTCAGCACAAGCTTGGGCTGCGGGAACAAACCCAGCCCCGCTAGGCTCAGGGCTGGGACTTTATCCTCTGTCCCCCAAGCAGCGCTGCCTCAGAGCCGAGGGGACATTCACAGCCCTCAGTGCCGTCCAGTGTCTTTCCTCCCTGCTTTGCACACTCTTAGACTAGCAGGGAGCGTGAAGTCAGATTTAAACCCGCACTCTGGGCCCTGTGCAAAGTTAAATGTGTTGTGTCAGGGCTGCAGGAGCGTGGGGTGCTCCTGCGGGACCCCCAGCACCCCCATTTGTGCCCTTCCTGCTCTTGGCTGGACATGAGCCCAAGCAGGTGGGGCTGGGGAAATGTGTGCGCGATGCCTGGAGCTGAGGGAGCGTGAGTGAAGCATCTGGAGCTGAGGGAACGTGTGTGCGATGCCTGGAGCTGAGGGAACGAGTGAAGCATCTGGAGCTGAGGGAACGTGTGTGCGATGTCTGAGAGAGGCACCTCAGCTCGCTCTAGCTCAGCACCAGTTCAAATCCACCTCCTGTGCAGCTCGGGCTGAACAGAGCCCTGGAGCAGAGTCCCCAACATGGACAAAGCCAGGAGATGAGGCCGAGAGCCGCCAGCTGGAGCAAGAACTGAGGACAGAGGAAAAGGGGGGGAGGCAGAACCACCCCGCGGTGACCCCCAGCCTCTCTCTCTCTCAATCTCTTTCCCTCCCGCAGCTTTTGTCCGCAAGGACGCCCTTCCCCTGGGCACCTTCTCCAAGTACACGTGGCACATCACCAACGTCCTGCAGGTCAAGCAGATCTTTGATACGCCGGAGGTAAGGGAGGGGGGGAGGCAGCCCCAGGGCCCCCCGTTGCCCCCTTTCCCCCAGCCCCTCACCGTGGTGCCCCCCTTCTTGCCGCCAGCTGCCGCTGGAGATCACACGCAGCTTCATCCAGAACCGGGACGGCAGTTACGAGCTCTTCAGGTGCCCCAAGGTGGAGGTGGAGAGCATCGCCGAGGCGTACGGGCACCCCGAGAAGCAACCGGCCATCCGGCCCCTCGAGCTCAAGACCTTCCTCAAAGTGGGTGAGTGTTTCCTGGGGGAGAGGGGGACAGTGTGTCAAGTGCCCCCCTAGTCCCTTCCCGCGCTCCTCCAGTCCCTTCCCACGCCCTCCAGTCCCTTCTGGAAGGGATGGGGAGCAGTGGAAGGGATTAGGGGGTTGCTGGGAGGGATTGAGGAGATGCTGGAAGTGGTGGGGAGTACTGGGAGAGGGGATATGGGGTACTGGTAGGGATGGGGAGACACTGGGAAGGATGGAGGTGACTGGAAAGGACTGGGGGAGCGCTGGAAGGGACTGGGGAGCACTAGAAGGGATTGGAGGGCATTGGAAGGGATGGGATTAGGGTCGTTGGGAGGGATTGAGGGGATGCTGGAAGTGGTGGGGAGTACTGGGAGAGGGGATTAGGGGTACTGGTAGGGATGGGGAGACACTGGAAAGGATGGAGGTGACTGGAAGGGACTGGGGGAGCACTGGAAGGGACTGGGGAGCAGTAGAAGGGGTTGGAGGGCATTGGAAGGGATGGGATGTGGGTGCACTGGAAGGGCTTGCGGGGACACTGGAAGGGATGGGGAGCACTGGAAGGGGTTAGGGGTGCTGGGAGGGATTGAGGGGGCGCTGGAAGGAATGGGGAGCACTGGGAGGGGATTGGGGATCACTGGGAGGAACTTGGGGAGCACTGGGCTCACCGCTGCCATCTCCCCCCCCACCCAGGCAACACGTCCCCCACGCAGAAGGAGCCGACGCCGTTCATCATCGAGTGGATCCCCAACATCCTGCCGCGCTCCCGCATCGGCGAGCTGCGCCTCAAGTTCCAGTACGGCCACCACGGCGCCCGCCAGCCCGGCACTGGGCCCAGTCCCGAGCCCCGGCCCCCCCCGACCCCCCAGCTGCCCCTGGAGCTGCCCCCCCTCGCCGCCATCACCTTCCCCTGACCCCCCGAGACTCGCTGCGGGGGGCACACGGCCCTGGCACCGCGGCTGCACCCTGAAAAAAAATAAAAGCCTCGCTTTGGGGGGTGCCCACGGCCTCCCTGCTTCGCACCAGAGTGGGGGGCTGCACCCCGGGAAGCCCCTTGGGGCAGGGGAGCCCCCGCCGTGGGAGGCACCTGGGGTTAGCCAGGGGGAAAGGGGAAACGGGGGGGGCATCTGGGGGGGATCCCTGAGGGAGGGGCTGAGGGGCATCTGGGGGAACCCTGGAGGGCATATCGGGGGGGTGGGAGCCATGGAAGGGGGAGCCCAGGGGGATTGGGGGGGCACCTGAGGGTGCATCTAGGGGGGTTGGGGTTGTTTAGGGGGGCTGGAGGGTCACTTGGGGGGGTCTGAGAGGCATCTGGGGGAACCCTGGAGAGCATTTTGGGGGGTGGGAGCCATGGAGGGGGAACCCTGAGGGATTTGGGGGGCACCTGAGGGTGCATCCAGGGGGGTTGGGGGTGTTTAGGGGGGCTGGGGGGGCACCTGGGGGCCACCTGAGGGTCTGAAAGGCATCTAGGGGGTGGGAGCCATGCAGGGGGGGAACCCTGGGGGATTGGGGGGGCACCTGAGGGTGCATCTAGGGGGGTTGGGGGTGTTTAGGGGGGCTGGAGGGGCATCTGGGGGGCTGGGGGGCATTTTGAGGGGTGGGAGCCACAGAGGAGGGGAACCCTGGGGGATTGGGGGGGCCCGTGGGGGTGCATCCAGGGGGATTGGGGGTGTTTAGGGGGGCTGGAGGGTCACGGGGGGCTGGGGGGGGCACCTGGAGGCCACCTGAGGGTCTGAAGGGCATCTAGGGGGTGGGAGCCATGGAGGGGGGAACCCTGGAGGATTGGGGGGGCACCTGAGGGTGCATCCAGGGGGATTGGGGGTGTTTAGGGGGGCTGGGGGGGCACCCCAGATGTTTGGGGGCAGCAGGCAGGGGCTGGGGGGCACCCGTGTCTCCGTGTCCATCGTCGTGGTCTCTGCCCCCCACCCAAATCTCATTCTCGGGGCTAACCTTAACGTCCCCAGTTACCCCCAGTTTATTCCATTATTCCCAGTATCTCCCCAGTTCTCCCAGTACCCCCAATAACTCACATATTCCCCCTAGTGCTCCCAGTAACTCCCTATTATCCCCTCAGTGCTCCCAGTACCCCCCGTTACCTTCCAGTGCTCCCAGTAACTCCCCATTATCCCCTCAGTGCTCCCAGTACCCTCAATAACCCCCAGTTCTTCCAGCACCCGGAATAAATCCGTGTCCCCAGTGGCCCCCCCAGTACCCCCAGTTCCCCCAGTGCTCCCAGTAACCCCCAGTGCCCCCGCACCTCCCTCTCCCGCCGCCAGGGGGCGCCCCCCGCCCCGCCCCCTGACAAGATGGCGGCGACCGCGGCCGCGCGGGCCCTGAGAGTGCGGGGGGAACTGGGAACGGGGGGGAACTGGGGGTGAAGGGAACTGGGAACGGGGGGGAACTGGGAACGGGGGGGAACTGGAGACACTGGGAATGGGGAGAATTGGGGATGGGGGAAGTGGGAATGAGGGCACGAGGGACACTGGGAACGGGGAGAACTGGGAATGAGGAAAATTGGGGAGGGGGAGCTGGGAAGGGGGCAGTGGGGATGGGAGAACTGGGAATGAGGACCCTAGAGATGGGAGAACTGGGAATGGGAGAACTGGGAATTGGGAAGCTGGGAATGGGGAGAATTGGGGGTGTGAGAACTGGGAATGGGAGCACTGGGGATGGGAGAACTGGGAATTGAAAAGCTGGGAATGGGGGCAGTGGGGATGGGTGAACTGGGAATGGGAGAATTGGGAATGGGGAGAATTGGGGGTGGGATAACTGGGAATGAGGGCCCTAGGGATGGGAGAACTGGGAATTGGGAAGCTGGGAATGGGGAGAATTGGGGGTGTGAGAACTGGGAATGGGGGCACTGGGGATGGGAGAACTGGGAATTGGGAAGCTGGGAATGGGGGCACTGGGGATGGGAGAACTGGGAATGGGGAGAATTGGGGGTGGGAAAACTGGGAATGGGGGCGCTGGGGATGGGAAAACTGGGAATGGGAGAACTGGGAATGAGGGCCCTAGGGATGGGGGAGCTGAGAATGGGGAGGATTGGGGATAGAAGAGCTGGGAATGGGGGCAGCGGGTATGGGGTTAACTGGGGCCACTGGGCTACGGAGCTGGGGGGCAGTGGGGACCCGGGGGGGCAGTGGGGACCCGGGGGGGGGCCGCTGTGCCCTGTCCCTCAGCCCCGTCCCCTCCCCAGGCCGTGCCCTGCGTGCCCCTCGTCCCCGCTGCCACCCGCGCCCTCCACACCACCCCTGCCCGCCTCAAGGTAAGCTGGGGGTGCCCCCCCACCCCGTTTCCTCCCTCCCCCCACCCCGTTCCCTGCGGGGCCCCCCCCTGCGACGGCTCCGTCCCCACAGGTGCGGGCGGCGCGGGTGCGAGGGGGCAGGGGGGACAAGGCGGTGACCTACGAGACGGCGCATCCGCCCCACTACATCGCCCACCGCAAGGGCTGGTTGTCCCTGCACACGGGTGAGCGGCCGCGGGGACAGGGACCCTGCGGGAACGGGGAGGGGGACTGGGAATGGAGAACTGGGGAGGGGGGAGAACTGGGGAGGGGGGAGAACTGGGAATAAGCACACTGGGGATGGGGGCACTGGGAATAGGGAGAATTGGGAATGAAGGCTCTAGGGATGGGAGAACTGGAAACTGGGGCACTGGGGATGGGGGAACTGGGGAGGAGCGAACTGGGGATGGGGAACTGGGGAGGGGGGGCACTGGGGAACTGGGGATGGGGCACTGGGAATGGGGGGCACTGGGAATGGGGGGCACTGGGAATGGGGGGCACTGGAAACTGGGGCACTGGGGATGGGGAGAACTGGGGATGGGGGCGCTGGGGAGGGGGGAGAACTGGGGAGGGGGGAGAACTGGGGAGGGGGGAGAACTGGGAATGAAGGGTCTGGGGATGGGAGAACTGGGAACTGGGGCACTGGGGATGGGAGAACTGGGGATGGGGAGAACTGGGAACGGGGGGCACTGGGAACGGGGGGCACTGGGAACGGGGGGCACTGGGGATGAGGACAACTGGGAATAGGAGAACTGGGAATGAACGCACTGGGGGTGGGAAAACTGGGAATGGGGGAACTGGGGGGGGGGAACTGGGGGGGGGATGGGAGAACTGGGAATAGGGAGAATTGGGGATGGGGAGAACTGGTGATGGAGGGCACTGGGGATGAGGATAACTGGGGATGGGGGCACTGGGAATGGGGAGAACTGGGAATGGGGGCACTGGGGGTGGAAAAACTGGGAATGGGAGAACTGGGAATGAACGCACTGGGGGTGGGAGAACAGGGAATGGGAGAATGAATGGGGGCAGTGGGGATGGGAGAACTGGGAATGGGAGCTCTGGGAATGGAGGCACTGGGAACGGGAGAACTGGGAATAGGGAGAATCGGGGATGGGAGAACTGGGAATGAGCACACTGGGGCTGGGAGATGTCCGTATCGTGGGGACACGGACATGTGGGGCAGCCGTGGGCATCACGGGGACAGGGACGTGTGGGGTGTAATGGGGAAGCGCCCTGGGGCACGGTGGGGACAGGGCCACGTGGGGCACGAGGGCGGCATGGGGACAGGGATGGGACACGCAAGGACAGGGAGACTGGGGGCAGGAGGACACAGCGGGGACAGGGGTCATAGAACCAGCAGGTTGGAAGGGACCCACCGGATCATCGAGTCCAACCATCCCCATCAATCACTAACCCATGTCCCTCAGCACCTTAAACCCTCATGGCCCTTAAACCCCTCCAGGGAAGGGGACTCAACCCCCTCCCTGGGCAGCCTCTGCCAGGGACCAATGACCCTTTCCATGAAATATTTTTCCTGCTGTCCAGCCTGACCCTCCCCTGGTGGAGCTTGAGGCCATTCCCTCTCGTCCTGTCCCCTGTCCCTTGGGAGAAGAGCCCAGCTCCCTCCTCTCCACAATCTCCTCTCAGGGAGTTGCAGAGAGCAATGAGGTCTCCCCTCAGCCTCCTCTTCTCCAGGCTGAACACCCCCAGCTCTCTCAGACGCTCCTCGCAATCCTTGTTCTCCAGCCCCTTCCCCAGCTTCGTTGCTCTTCTCTGGACTCGCTCCAGAGCCTCAACATCCTTCTTGTGGGGAGGGGCCAGAACTGACCCCAGGATTTGAGGAGCGGTCTCCCCAGGGCCGAGTCCAGAGGGAGAAGAACCTCCCTGGCCCTGCTGGCCACGCCGGGTCTGATCCAAGCCAAGATGCCCTTGGCCTTCTTGGCCCCCTGGGCCCCTGCTGGCTCCTGTTCAACCAACACCCCCAGGTCCTTCTCCTCCAGGCAGACTTCTCCTAGTGTGGATGAAGCCCCCAGGGACACGGGCTCCGTGGGGAGGGGCAGCCTGGCATGGGGCTGGGACTCACGGCCGCGGTGGTGGCCGCGATGCCGACTCTGCCCCTCTGGGTGCCCGCAGGGAACCTGGACGGCGAGGCGGGCGCGGCCGAGCGAGCGGTGGAGGACGCCTTCCTGCGCCGCTTCCTGGCGGGGACGTTCCCGGGCGCGCTGGCTGACGCCGTGGTGCTGAAGCGCCGAGCCAACCTGGTGGTGGTTTGCGCCCTCCTGGCACGGGTGCTGCCGCCCGCCAAGCTCTACTTCTTGGTGGGCTACACCGAGACCCTGCTCAGCCACTTCTACAAGTGCCCCGTGCGCCTCGAGCTCCAGACCGTGCCCGCCAAGGTGGTCTACAAATACCTGTAGATCCAGACGGTGCTCACCGACGTCGACTACAAGAACCTGGAGCTCCAGATGATGCCCACCAAGGTGATTTAGAAGAACCTAGAGCTCCAAATGGTGCCCGCCAAGGTGGTCTACAAGAACCTAGAGCTTCAGACTGCTCACCGAGGTGATTTAGAAGAACCTAGAGCTCCAGATGATGCTCACCAAGGTGATTTACAAGAACCTGGAGCTCCAGATGGTGCCCACCAAGGTGGTCTACAAGAACCTAGAGCTTCAGACTGCTCACTGAGGTGATTTAAAAGAACCTGGAGCTCCAGGTGATGCTCACCAAGCTGATTTACAAGAACCTAGACCAGCTGATGCCCATCAAGGTGATTTACAAGAACCTGGAGCTCCAGCTGATGCCCATCAAGGTGATTTACAAGAACCTGGAGCTCCAGACCGTGCCCACCAGGGTGGTCTACAAGAACCCGTAGCACTCCTGGACAATAAAGTGGGGTGAGCAACCCTCGTCTGTGGTTCTGAGGAGGGGACAGTGCGGTGGGGCTCTGGTGGCCCCATGTCCCATCTTCACAGCCTCCACATGTCCCCGTGTGCCTCCTCTGGTGATGTCCCTCTGCCCCACATCACGTCCCATGATGTCCTTGTGGCCCGTGGGGCTCTGTCCCCAACCCTGTGACACGTCGCAGCCAAGATGTGGCTTGGACGGAAGGTTCTCCAGCCCCACCCAGTTCAACCCAGTCAAGAACGTGAGAAAAACCAGTTTAAATAGAGCAGCAGTAGAAAAGGCGTCAGTGGAAGGGGATGGGGGCTCAGCCCTGGCCGGGGACCACGGCCTTCTCCTTGGCCACGTCCTCCTTGGCCTCGTCCTTTTGCTTGGCCACATCCTTCTCCTTGGCCACGTCCTCCTTGGCCTCGTCCTTCTGCTTGGCCACGTCCTTCTCCTTGGCCACGTCCTTCTCCTTGGCCACGTCCTTCTCCTTGGCCTCGTCCTTCTTGGCCTCGTCCTTCTCCTTGGCCTCGAAGCAGGGGTTGCTGTGGGCCAGTTCTGCTGTCGTGTCCCCCAGAGGCAGCTGCACGTTGGGTCCTGCAGGGACATGGACAGTGTCAGGTGGCCACCGGCCTCCTGAGGGGACACGGCTCCATCTCTGGGGGGGACATGAGATATGGAGCTCCATCTCTGATAGGGACACGAGGGATGGGATTCCACCTGCCATGGGGGCCATGGAGACCTTACCCATGTAGCTGAGGAGGACGGGGAGGAAGATGAGGCCGTGGGCCAGTCCCACCAGGGTGATGATGAGGTTGAGGCGGAAGAAGAAGATCTGGATGAGCTGCGCCTTGGCGAAGGCCAGAACCACGATGCCCGGCAGGTTGGTCATGGCCACCCCGGCCACCACCTAAAGCCAAGATGGGCTCAGGGATGGCTTGGTGGACCCCCATCCCTTTGTTCCCCAGGGAGGAGAAGGAGGTCCACGTGGCCGTCGAGCTCCGTCCCGTGCCCACCTTGCTGCCCATGTTGACCATGGCGTCGGCGGCTCGTTCCACCCGGGTGGGCTTGGTGGAGTGGGCGAAGGCGCAGGTGATGTGGGACACGAACTCCACCGAGATGCCCACGGCCTGCGGGGACACGGTTGGTGGGTGCCCCTGGTGGGAACCCATCCCACGTCCAGCACTGCGCTCGCCCCGTGGCCCTGGGCCACCCCATCCCATCTCCTTCTACCACCTCCTGCACCCCTAAAGCCACCCCAGATGCCACCTCACACCCACTAGATGCTCACGCCAACCCATGTAGCCTGATGCCACCTCATGTCCCCAAGCCCCCTGTGCCACCACGTGTGCCCCAGTTTCACCTTCTCCATCCCAGGTCCTTCTACCACCTCCTGCACCCCTAAAGCCACCCCAGATGCCACCTCACGCCCACCAGTCCCCCATGCAACCCATGTAGCCTGATGCCACCTCATGTCCCCAAGCCCCCTGTGCCACCACCCACGCCCCAAGCTGCTCTGTCCTCTGTCCCCATGTCACCTTCTTCATCCCAGATCCTTCTCCCACCTCCTGTGTCCCCAAAACCACGTGTCCCATGTCCCTGAGCCAAATCCTCCATGTCCCACATCCTTCTACCACCTCCTGGACCCCTAAAGCCACCCCAGATGCCACCTCACGCCCCTCAGACCCTCATGCAACCCGCATTTCCTGATGCCACCTCATGTCCCCAAGTCCCCTGTGCCACCACGTGTGCCCCAGTGTCACCTTCTTCATCCCAGGTCCTACCACCTCCTGTGTCCCCAAAACCATGTGTCCCATGTCCCTGAGCCAAGTCCTCCATGTCCCACGACCTTCTACCACCTCCTGTGGTCCCCCCAAAGCCGCCCCAGGTGTCCCTAGGTCCCCAAAGCCACCTTAGGAGTCCCCAGGTCCGCCCAAAGCCACCCCAGGTGTCCCCAAAGCCGCCCCACGCGCTCCACACCGCCACGAGGTTGATGAGGGCCACGGCGTTGTAGGGGATGTCCCAGAGGGCCATGGCGCCCACGGTGTCCACCAGGATCATGGTGATGGTGATGACGGTGGCGGCGCTGGAGCGCAGGTCCATGCCCAGCAGGAGGAAGGAGACGCCGAAGGTGGGAAGGAGGCACATGGCCAGCGTGAGGAGACCCTCGGCCACCACCGTCAAGTACTGCTCGTAGTAGACGTAGGTCAACCTGCCGGGAAGGGTCATCATTGTCTTGAAACCACAATATGGGGGTGGACACCATGGTGGAACCTAAATAAGGGAGTGGACACCATGGTGGAGCCTCAATATGGGGGTGGAGACCACAGTGGAACCTCAACATGGGGATGGAGACCACATTAGAACCTCAATATGGGGGTGGAGACCACAGTGGAACCTCAACATGGGGGTGGAGACCACATTAGAACCTCAATATGGGGGTGGAGACCACAGTGGAACCTCAATATGGGGGTGGACACCGTGATGGAACCTCAGTATGGGGGTGGACACCATGATGGAACCTCAATGTGGTCGTGGAGACCACAGTGGAACCTCAATGGTGGGGTGGACACCATGGTGGAACCTAAATATGGGGGTGGAGACCACATTGGAACCCAAATATGGGGATGGACACCACAGTGGAACCTCAACATGGGGATGGAGACCACATTAGAACCTCAATATGGGGGTGGAGACCACAGTGGAACCTCAATATGGGTGTGGACACCATGATGGAACCTCACTATGGGGGTGGAGACCACATTAGAACCTCAATATGGGGGTGGACACCATGGTGGAACCTCAATATGGGGGTGGAGACCACATTGGAACCTCAATATGGGGGTGGAGACGACGTTCTGCTCCAGCCAAGCCCCCCGACCCGTGGTGGCTTCTTACGTGTAGGGGAAGACCTGGAAGTCGGGGTGGGTGCCGGGCACCTGGCGCAGGGTGGTCGTGATCTTCTCGGCCAGGGCTCGGGCCGCCCTCAGCGCTTCCGTGTACTCCTGCGAGGTGCGCAGCGGGCGCTGGTACGCCATGAACCGGGTGGCTGAAGGAGATGGTTGAAGCTCAAGCAGACGATGTCAGGAGGTCCCCAACCCCACCCCGCCCACCCCTCCGCTCACCAAGGATGGTGCCGTTGGCGTCCATGCTCACGGCCGTGTCGTAGGCGCCCAGGCCTCTGCGGGGAGGAGGAGATAAAGGGTGAGGAGGACGTGGAGGTGGTGGGACTCCATAGCGACGTCCCGGGGGGGGCACCTACCCCTTGGCGCACTGGAGGTTGGGGCGGTCGTGGAGGAACCAGGGAAGGAACCGCTCGAACTCCTCCACCGTCGGGCGCCGGTTGGTCTTTATGCACTTGTTGCCGGAGCAGCTGAAGTCGTCTGCGGGTATGGCCACCGTCAGCACCGTGGGGACACCCAACGGGAACCACCCAACGGGAACCACCCAACGGGAACCACCACGGCCGCCCAGGAGACCCCAAGGGACACCACGATGGGCGTCCAGTGGTCACCGAATGGGATCCCGGTGGTGGACGCCCATGGCGGGCGCCCATCACACATGAGAAGCCAATGGTGGCCACCACAGTGTGAGGCTCATGTGCCTCCAGCAGGCACCGTGGTGGGCACCCAACATAGACCTAACGGCCATGGTGGTTTAGACCTCTTATGCCCCAATGATCACCTCATGGTGGGCACCCAACGGCCACTCTAAGAGCCATCGTGGTGAAGCCTTCACGTGCCCCAGTGGCCACCACAGTAAGCATCTCATATGTTCCCCGTGGCCACCACAGTGTAGACCTCACGTGCCCTTTGTGGCCACCATGATGGGCACCCAACCCAGACCCAACAGCCATCGTGGTGTAGACCTCTTATGCCCCAATGTCCACTCTAAGAGCCCTCATGGTCCCAGTGGCCACCACGGCGTAGACCTCACTTGCCCCCTGTGGCCACCACAGTGAATATCTCCTATGTCCCCAGTGGCCACAACGGTGTAGACCTCATGTGCCCTTCGTGGCCACCAACATAGACCCAACAGCCATCGTGGTGAAGCCTTCACATGCCCCCAGTGGCCACCACAGGGTAGACCTCACATGCCCCCAGTGGCCACCATGGTGGGCACCAACATAGACCCAGCAGCCATTGTGGTGTAGACCTCTTATGCCCCAACAGCCACCTCATGGTGGGCACCCAACAGCCACTCTAAGAGCCCTCGTGGCCCCAGTGGCCACCACAGCATAGACCTCACTTGCCCTCCGTGGCCACCACAGTGAACAACTCATATGGCCCCAGTGGCCACCACAGTGAACATCTTATATATCCACAGTGGCCACCACCGTGTAGACCTCACTTGCCCCCTGTGGCCACCACAGTGAACATCTCCTACGTCCCCAGTGGCCACAGCGGTGTAGACCTCATGTGCCCTTCGTGGCCACCAACATAGACCCAACACAGAACCAACGGCCATTGTGGTGTAGACCTCTTATGCCCCAACGTCCACTCTAAGAGCCCTCATGGTCCCAGTGGCCACCACGGCGTAGCCCCCCCGTGCCCGCAGTGTCCCCCCTGGTGTCCCCCGTGGTGTCCCCACTCACTGCTGGTGGACGGGCAGAACTGGCCGCTCTGGTTCCCGTACCAGTGGATGCGGCAGCAGCGGCTGCTGGGGTTGAGCCAGTCGAGGAAATCGTCCACCCAGGAGGTGGCCGGGATGGCCAGGTAGGACCTGGGGTGGAAGCAGGGCTGGTAGGAGGCCACCAAGAGGTTGTCGGCCCACCCTTTCGTGTCCCTCAAGGCCACTCACACGTTGGAGAAGCGCGTGGCGTACTGGATGGTGTGGGTGAGGGAGTCGCCGTCGCAGCCGGCGCTGGAGCAGATGCCGTTGGTGCCGGCCGGCGAGGAGAAGTTGTAGCCGCCGGTGGTGACGAAGTAGGTGGGCACCCCCACCGCCAGGTAGTCCTTCAGGGCAGCGAAGTACGGCAGCATGTACGAGTCCTGGAGACACCAAACCACCGTCAGCCAAGGTCCTGAGGGACCTCGGGCGGGGTCTCAGCATCTCCATGTGGCCCTGGGTGGAGCTGTGACACCTCCCGGCCGGCGCATCGACTTTGGGAAGTCCCACAAGGGACCACCAGCTCCGTGGTGGCTGTGCTGCAGCCATGTGCAGGTCACACCATCCTTGGGGTGGCCCTATATGGGGTTGGGGTGGCCCCATAGGGGGTTGGGGTGGCCCCTCCATCTCTGGGGTGGCCCCTCCATCTCTGGGGTGGCCCTATCTGGGATCATGGTGGCCCCATAGGGGGTTGTGGTGGCCCCACTATCCTTGGGGTGGCCCTATCTGGGGTTCTGGTGGCCCTACATGGGGTTGTGGTGGCCCCATATGGGGTTGTGGTGGCCCCACCATCCCTGGGGTGGCCCTATCTGGAGTTGTGGTGGCCCCATATGGGGTTGTGGTGGCCCCACAGAGGCCCCACCATCCCTTGGGTGGCCCTATCTGGGGTTGTGGTGGCCCCATATGGGGTTGTGGTGGCCCCATATGGGGTTATGGTGGCCCCACAGAGGCCCCACCATCCCTTGGGTGGCCCCATATGGGGTTATGGTGGCCCCACAGAGGCCCCACCATCCCTTGGGTGGCCCCATACGGGGTTGTGGTGGCCCCACCATCCCTGGAGTGACCCTCTATGGGGTTGTGGTGGCCCCACCATCCCTGGAGTGACCCTCTATGGGGTTGTGGTGGCCCCACCATCCCTGGAGTGACCCTCTATGGGGTTGTGGTGGCCCCCAGACACCCCTCTAGGTCCAGACACCCCCCCGTGTCCCCAGCCCCACCTCGGGCATGGCGAGCTCCTGGTCCAGCCCCACGGGCACCTGCAGGGTGAGGTAGAGCCCGGCACAGGCCACCAGGAGGAAGAGCAGCACCTGCAGCGACAGCCCCGTCAGGACAACCCACCAGCCCCCAGGACCTCCTGAATTCCTCACAACCCCCCCGAGACAACAAAACCCTCTGGACCCTCCACCCAGGACCTTCTGAATCCCTCATAAACCCCCCAAGACCCCAAAACCTTCTGGAACCCCCCACCCAGGACCTTCTGAACCCCTCACAACCCCAAAACCTCTACACCCCCAAACCCACCTCAAGCCCCTCAAGGACTTCTCAAAGCCCCCCAAGGAGCTTCATGTTCCCCCAGAAGCCCCCCAAGGACCTCTCAAGCCCCCCAAGGATCTCTCCAACCCACCAAGGACCCTCCAACCCCCAAGTCCCTCACAAGCTCCCCAGAAGCCCCCGCAAGGACCCTTCCAGCCCCCTCAAGGACCCTCCACACCCCCAAGTCCCCCAGAAGCCTCCCAGAAGCCTCCCAAGAACCTTTCAAGCCCCCCCCAGAAGCCCCCAAAGAAGCTCTCCAGTCCCCCAAGGACCTCTCAAGCCCCCCTAGAAGCCTCCGAAAGGATCCCTCAAGGACCTCCCATACCCTCCAGAAACCCTCCAGAAGCCTGTCAAAGACCTCTCAAGCCCACCAAAGAACTCCAAAACCCTCCAGAAGCCCCCCAGGGACCTCCCAAACCCTCTAGAAACTCTCCAGAAGCCCCCCAAGGAGCTCCCAAACCCTCTAGAAACACTCCAGAAGCCCCCAAAGGAGCTCCCAAACCCTCCAGAAGCCCCCCAAGGACCTCCCTAACCCCCTATAAACCCTCCAGAAGCCCCCCAAGGACCTCCCTAACCCTCTAGAAACCCTCCAGAAGCCCCCCAAGGACCTCCCTAAGCCTCTAGAAACCCTCCAGAAGCCCCTCAAGGACCTCCCAAACCCTCTAGAAACCCTCCTGAAGCCCCTCAAGGAGCTCCCAAACCCCCTAGAAACCCTCCAGAAGCCCCTCAAGGACCTCCCAAACCCTCTAGAAACCCTCCAGAAGCCCCTCAAGGACCTCCCAAACCCTCCAGAAGCCCCTCAAGGACCTCCCAAACCCTCTAGAAACCCTCCAGAAGCCCCTCAAGGAGCTTCCAAACCTTCCAGAAGCCCCCCAAGGAGCTCCCAAGCCCTCCCGAAGCCCCTCAAGGAGCTCCCAAACCTTCCAGAAGCCCCCCAAGGAGCTCCCAAGCCCTCCCGAAGCCCCTCAAGGAGCTCCCAAACCTTCCAGAAGCCCCTCAAGGAGCTCCCAAACCCTCCCGAAGCCCCTCAAGGACCTCCCAAACCGTCTAGAAACCCTCCTGAAGCCCCTCAAGGACCTCCCAAACCCTCCAGAAGCCTCTCAAGGACCTCCCAAACCCCCTAGAAACCCTCCTGAAGCCCCTCAAGGAGCTTCCAAACCTTCCAGAAGCCCCCCAAGGAGCTCCCAAACCCTCCAGAAGCCCCTCAAGGAGCTCCCAAACCCCCTATAAACCCTCCAGAAGCCCCCCAAGGACCTCCCAAACCCTCTAGAAACCCTCCAGAAGCCCCTCAAGGAGCTCCCAAACCCCCTAGAAACCCTCCAGAAGCCCCTCAAGGAGCTCCCAAACCCTCCAGAAGCCCCCCCAGGAGCTCCCGGGCCCCTCACCAGGCCGGGGCGCGCCAGGCGGTGCAGCAGGACGGGGGCGCAGCAGCGACGCAGCAGGGGCCGCAGCAGGCGGACACCGGGCCCTGCGGGTCCCGCTTTGGCCAAGCCGCAGCAGCAGCAGACGTCGAAGCGGGCGGCCTGCGGGCACCAGGGCCACCCCAACATCCAAGGTCACCTCAGGCCAACCCTCAAGGCCATGGGGACCTCATGCCCACACCGTGCGCACCATGGACGCTCCAAAGTTCAAGGTCACCTCATACCAACCCTCAAGGCCACATCCATCCGTGTCCACCCTCACCACCCCAAGCCCATCATAGGACCACCTGGGTTTCTTCATTCCCATGGGGACCTCCTGTCCACCCTGGTCACCCCATGTCCATCCTATGACTATCCTCATCACCCCAAGCCCATCATGGAACCACCTGGGTATCTTCATTCCCACGGGGACTCCACATCCACCCTGGTCACCCCACGTCCACTCTGGTCACCCCATGTCCATCCCATGCCCATCCTCACCACCCCAAGCCCATCATGGAACCACCTGGGTATCTTCATTCCCACGGGGACTCCACGTCCACCCTGGTCCTCCCGCGCCCACCCTGGTCACCCCACATCCCCCCACCCGGCCCTGGAGTGACCGTCCCGCGTGTCCCCGGCTGTGTCACCTCCTGCCGCCGGGCGTCGAGGGCCACGAGGGCGACGAAGCCCGAGATCTGCAGGAGGAAGTCGAAGGCGATGGCCACGGCGGCCGTCAGGGCGAAGGTGCGCACGGCGGGCATGGACGACAGCGACCCTAGGGGACACGGCAGCACCACCCCTGTCACCGTGGCCCCTGTGTCCCTCACGTCCCCATCTTCCCCATGAACCCATGTCCTCCTGTCCCCATGTCCCT
This sequence comes from Phaenicophaeus curvirostris, assembly GCF_032191515.1. Taxonomy (NCBI): domain Eukaryota; kingdom Metazoa; phylum Chordata; class Aves; order Cuculiformes; family Cuculidae; genus Phaenicophaeus; species Phaenicophaeus curvirostris. The sequence goes on along the minus strand of NW_027207036.1, from coordinate 25,394 downwards.
CACGTTCCCGTGTCCTCCTGTCCCCGTGTCCCTCACGTTCCCATGTCCTCCTGTCCCCGTGTCTCTATGACCTCCATGTCCCTATGTCGCCATGTCCCCATGACTCTATGACCCTTGTGTCCCTCATGTCCCCGTGTCCCTATGACCCCATGTCCCCCGTGTCCCCATGTCCTGTCCCTGTGTCCCTATGACCTCCGTGTCACCACGTCCCCATAACTCTATGACCCCTGTGTCCCTATGACCCCATGTCCCCACGTCCGTGTGTCCCCATGTCCCTCATATCCCCATGTCCCTATGACCCTATGACCCCCGTGTCCCTCACATCCCCTTGTCCCTGTGTCCCCTGTGTCCCTCACATCCCCTTGTCCCTGTGTCCCCATGTCCCCGTGCCCCATGTCCCCATATCCCTATGACCCCCGTGTCCCTCAGATCCCCTTGTCCCTGTGTCCCCATGTCCCTCATGTCCCCATGTTCCTGCGTCCCATGTCCCCATATCCCTATGTCCCCCATGTCCCCCGTGTCCCTCATGTCCTGCTGTCTCCTTGTCCCCTGTGTCCCTGTCCTCCTGTGTCCCATCTCCCCCATGTCCTTATGTTGTCCCCACGCCCCTTGTGCCCCTCCAGTGACCCCCTTGTCCCTCCTGTGCCCCCCATGTCCCCAGTGTCCCCTCATCCCTTCTTTGTCCCCCATGTCCCTGTGACATCTGTGCCACATCCCCTTGTCCCCAGGGTCCCTGTGCCCCCCGTGTCCCTGTGACCCCTGTGCCCTTGTCCCCAGTGTCCCCTGTGTCCCTCCTGTGCCCTCCATGTCCCCTTGTCCCCAGTGTTCCCTTGTCCCTCCTGTCCCCCCACATCCCTGTGTCCCCTGTGCCACATCCCCTTGTCCCCAGTGTCCCCTTGCCCCTCCTGTGTCCTCCGTGCCCCCATGTCCCATGCCCTCTTGTCTCCAGTGTCCCCTTTGTCCCTCCTGTGTCCTCCATGTCCCTGTGACCTTTGTGCCCCCTATGTCCCGTGTCCCCATGTCCCTCCTGTGGCCCCCCGTCCCCCCTGTCCCCTTGTCCCTAGCATCCCCTTGTCCCTCCTGTGACCCCTATGTCCCTGTGTCCCTCCTGTGCCCCATCCCCTTGTCCCCTGTGTCCCCCGCATCCCCATGCCCCTCGTGTCTCCCCTGTCCCCTTGTCCCTAGCGTCCCCTTGTCCCTCCTGTGACCCCTGTGTCCCTCCTGTGCCCCATCCCCTTGTCCCCGTGTCCCTGAGTCCCCTACATCCCCGTGGCCCCTTGTGTCAACCTGTCCCCTGTGTCCCCTTGTCCCTCCTGTGTCCCCTATGTCCCTGTGTCCCGCCTGTGCCCCATCCCCTTGTCCCCTGTGTCCCCCACACCCTCGTGGTCCCTTGTGTCAACCTGTCCCCTATGTCCCCATGTCCCTCCTGTGTCCCCCCTGTCTCCCCTGTCCCCTTGTCCATAGCGTCCCCTTGTCCCTCCTGTGACCCCTGTGTCCCTGTGTCCCTCCTGTGCCCATCCCCTTGTCCCCTGTGTCCCCCACATCCCCGTGGCCCCTCGTGTCAACCTGTCCCCTGTGTCCCCGTGTCCCTCCTGTGTCCCCCACATCCCCGGGCCCTTCGTGTCCCCCCTGTCCCCCACGTCCCCTTGTCCCTAGTGTCTCCTTGTCCCTAGTGTCCCCTTGTCCCTCCTGTGCCTCATCCCTTGTGTCCCTGTGTCCCCCACATCCCCGTGGCCCCTCGTGTCAACCTGTCCCCTATGTCCCCGTGTCCCTCCTGTGTCCCCCACATCCCCGGGCCCTTCGTGTCCCCCCTGTCCCCCGTGTCCCCGCTCACCCAGGAGGAAGCAGATGACCTCGGAGAGGCTGCAGAGCAGCATGCTGGGTGCCACCTGTGCCAGGACACGTCCCACCTGCTGCTCCAGCCGCTCGCCCGGCACCCGCTGCGCCTGCTGCTGGCGGGGACGTCACCATGGGGGCCACCACCCTCCACGGGTCCCCGTGTCCCCTGGGCGCCACCATCTCAGGGTCCCAGAACAGCCACCACCCCCAGCTCAGATCCAAGAGGTCCCCGTGTCCCCACGGGCGTCACCATCTCAGGATCCCAGAAGGGCCACCACCCTCAACCCAGCCCCGAGGGGTCCCCGTGTCCCCCTGCTCCGTGGGTGCCACCACCCTAGGGATCCAGGGGGACACCTCCACCCAAGGACACCCACCTGCTCCACGGGACCCTGTCCCCAAGGTGTCCCCCTGCCCCACCAGGACCCTCATGCCCACAGGTGCCCCCAGGCCCCATGGAGATCCTGTCCCCTAGGTGTCCCCATGCCCCAGGTCCCATCAGGACCCCCCCTATACCCTGTGGGAACCCCTGTCCCCAAGGCGTCCTCAAGGTGTCCCCAAGGTGTCCCAGTGTCCCCGTGCCCCAACAGGACCCCCATGCCCACAGCTGTCCCTCTATCTCATGGGAACCCTTGTCCCCAAGGTGTCCCCAAGGTGTCCCAGTGTCCCTGCGCCCCAAGAGAACCTCCATGCCCACAGCTGTCCCTGTATCTCATGGGAACCCTTGTCCTCAAGGTGTCCCCAAGGTGTCCCCAAGGTGTCCCCAAGGTGTCCCCAAGGTGTCCCCATGCCCCAACAGGACCTCCATGTCCACAGCTGTCCCTCTGTCCCATGGGAACCCTTGTCCCCAAGGTGTCCCCAAGGTGTCCCCAAGGTGTCCCCATTCCCCTGAGCCCCACCAGGACCCCCAGGTGCCCTTGTGCCCCATAGGTACCCTGTCCCCAAGGTGTCCCCATGCCCTACGTCCCATCAGGACCCCCCTATATCCTTTGGGAACCCCTGTCCCCAAGGTGTCCCCAAGGTGTCCCCATGCCCCAACAGGACCTCCATGCCCACAGCTGTCCCTCTATCCCATGGGAACTGGTGTCCCCAAGGTGTCCCCATGCCCCAACAGGACCTCCATGCCCACAGCTGTCCCTCTATCCCATGGGAACTGGTGTCCCCAAGGTGTCCCCATGCCCCAACAGGACCTCCATGCCCACAGCTGTTCCTCTATCTCATGAGAACCCTTGTCCCCAAGGTGTCCCCAAGGTGTCCCAGTGTCCCCCTGCCCCAACAGGACCTCCATGCCCACAGCTGTCCCTCTATCTCATGAGAACCCTTGTCCCCAAGGTGTCCCCAAGGCGTCCCCCTGCCCCGTGGGGACCCCGGTGTCCTCTCCACGCCCCCCACCTGGAGCTCCTGCACGAAGATGAAGATGTTGTCGGCGCCCACGGCGAGGACGAGGAAGGGCACCACCTCGAGGATGATGAGGGACGACGACAGCCCCAGCAGCGCCAGGAAGCCCATGGAGGCCAGCACGGCGCCCAGCACCACCACGATGCCCCCCAGCGCCAGCGTCACCTTCGACTCCACCTGCGGGGGGCGAAGCCACCTTCTCCAGCACCCGTCGGGGAGCCCCATGGCGGCGGCACCACCCCAGAACCTCTCCCGGCGCCCACCAGGACGCGGCGCCAGGCCGTGTACTCGCCCAGCGCCAGGGCGATGTAGATGAAGACCACGAGGTAGCTGACGGCGAAGACGGAGACGTCCTCCACCGTGGTGCGGTTGATCTCGTCCTCCAGCGAGCGCTGCCGGGAAGGAGCTGGGTGAGAAGGTGCTGAGAGCGCCTCGAGGTGCCCCCCACCCCGAGTCCCACCAGCCGGCGGGTTCTTCACCTCAGCCATGAAGACGACGGAGAGGTTGGGGCCGTGGGTGCGCTGGAAGTCGCTGACCACCTCGAGGAAGCGGCTCTCCCAGCTCAGAGCCCACTCGTAGCGAGGGTCGTCGCGGGGGAAGTTGTTGAGGGAGTAGGTGATGATCAGGGCTTCGGCCTCAGTGTACTCGGAGTCTGCGGGGACAGCAGGTGACACCCCCTGGGGGACACCCACCCATCCATCCATCCATCCATCCATCCATCCATCCATCCATCCATCCATCCATCCATCCATCCATCCACTCAACCAACCACTCAACCATCCACCCAACCACTCAACCATCCATCTAACCACTCAACCATCCACTCAACCAACCACCCAACCACTCAACTAACTACCCAACCAACCAACCAACCACTCAACCAACCACTCAATCACACAATCATCCATCTAACCACTCAACCATCCACCCAACCACTCAACCAACCACGCAACCACCCATCCAACCACTCAACCAACCACCCAACCACACAATCATCCACCTAACCACTCAACCAACCACCCAACCATCCATCCAACCACTCAACCAACCACTCAACCACACAATCATCCACCTAACCACTCAACCAACCACCCAACCACTCAATCATCCATCCAACCACGCACCCAACCATCCACCAACCCACCCATGGACACCCCACCCCTCCTGGTGACACCAGTGCTCACCAGGGTAGCCTCCGAAGGCGATGTAGGGCAAGACGGGGCCACCATACTCAGCCATGCAGCTCAGCTCCAGCGTCGTGATGTCCTTGAAGGAGAGCGGGGAGCTGGTGGGGACACGGTGCCCAGTGAGTGGGGGCTGAGCCCACCACAGTCCCACCGTGGCACGGGTTGTGGGCACCAGGCTGTGGGGGGCACCATCACCCTGACCCCATGGGCACCGTGCCATGCTGGACACCCCGGGGGCATCACCTTGACCCTGTGGACACCACCTTGACCCTGTGGACACCCTGCCACGCTGGGAACCCGTGGGCATCACCTTGACTCTATAGACATCATGCCATGCTGGACATTCTGGGGGCATCACCTTGACCCCATGGACACCGTGCCGTGCTGGACACCCTGGGGGCATCACCATGACCCTGTAGGCATCACCTTGACCTTGGGGGCACCATGCCACACTGGGCACCCTGTGGGAACCACCTTGTCCCTGTGGGCATCACCTTGACCTTACAGACATCGAGCCGTGCGGGGAACCCTTTGGTGGACTCCATGCCAGGCTGAACATCCTGTGGGCTTCACCTTGACCTTGTGGGCATCTCCTTGACCCTATAGACACCATGCTATGCTGGGCACCCTGTGGGAATCACCTTGACCCTATAGACACCATGCTATGCTGGGCACCCTGTGGGCTTCACCTTGACCCTGTGGGCTTCACCTTGACCTTGTGGACATCCCCTTGACCTTGTGGGCACCATCCTATGCTGGGCTCCCTGTGGGCTTCACCTTGACCCTGTGGGCATCACCTTGACCTTGTGGACACCACCAAGGCATCACCTTCACCCCATGGACACCACGCCACGCTGGGCACCCTGTGGGAATCACCTTGACCCGATAGACACCATGCCACGCTGGACATCTTGTGGCCATCACCTTGACCTCCTGGACACCCCCACGACCTTGTGGACATCATCTCGACCCTGTGGGTTTCCCCTTGACCCCACGGACACCACCATGACCCCACGGACACCCCGCCACACCGGACACCCCCCAACCACCTCCCCAGCACCCACTTGACGCAGTAGATGAGGTGGTCGTGCCAGTCGACGGTGCCGGTTTCCTTGCCCACGGTCTGCGTGGCCGTCAGGGCCAGGTGGGACCTGTTGTTCTGGAAGTACTGGGTGACGCTGTTGACGCAACAGTCGCCCACGGCGGGTTCCTCGGGGTTGAGGGGCGCGTAGCAGACGTCGTTGAGCTTCACCTCCCTCCCGGCCACCGGAGCCCACGCCGTGGTGGCCGCCAGGCGCTCCTGGAGCTCCAGCAGCGCCTGCAGCACCTCCGGCGTCAGGATCCCGCTGAAGTTCTTGGCGCCCAACACCACCGAGTCGTAGGTGCTGCCGGTTCTTCCCGGCGCCGTCACGATCACCTGGTTGGTTCGGAGGAAAGGACCGAAATGCTCATCGTAAAACGCTTTTTCTCGCCGGGCGCGGCTACCCGGCGCCGACCACAGCTCCACGGGGTCCGTGGTGAGACGGAGCTTCACCAAACCAGCCGATAACCCTGCGACCAGCACCAGCGCCACCACCAGCACCGGCCAGGGGTGCCCGGCCACCAGCGTCCCCCACCGGCAGAAGATGTTGGCCAGGACGCGGCGTCCGGCGTCGCTGAGACGCGCCGAGCAGCCACGGGGCTGCGCCGGAGCCGGTTGGGTGGCGGCGCCTCGCTTGCCCCTCCAGCGCCGAGCCACGACGTCGGTGAGGAAGACGAGGGCGAAGAAGGCGAAGAGCAAGGCGCAGAGAACGGCGGCGCCGTCGGCTTGGCCCAGGCGGTAGGGCGGCCGCGGGGGCTCCGGCGCCGGCACCGGCGCGCAGGACGCGGCGCAGTCCTGGCACGAGCACGCTTGCTCCTCGGCGCCGAGGGCTTGGTCGCAGCGCCACGCTCGCCCCTCCAGCGGCGCGATGGCCTCGCCGGGCTCGGTGCCGTTAGGCACCAGGCGGAATTCGATCTGCAGCGGCGCCAACCCGTTGTTTTGGTCGCCTTGGAAGTCCAACCAGCGCTGGGGGGTGCAGAGCCGAGCCCCGTAGCGGCCGCACATGGTGTCCAGGGCGTAGCCGCCGGTGGCTGGCAAGCGGACGCCGTGGCACGAGGCGAAGGAGGCGTCGGCGAAGTCCTTGCGGTAGAAGACTTGGTATTCGAGCACGGCCAACTGGCGCTGCCCCAGCGCCGTGGTGCGGTTGACGATGCGGGTGACGTTGGTGAAGAGGCTCTGGTCGGGGCTGCAGATGTTGTTGCAGTAGATGTTGGCGAAGTTCCTGGCGCACGAAGGGCACCGGGAGAGGACGGCGCCCGAAAGGGCCAAACTGAGCTGGAGGGCCTGGAGTTGAGCGAAGTTGCAGCAAACGAACGTCGTCTCGTTGGCCTCGCGCACCAGCTCGGGGCACACTTTGCGCAGCTGGGTCAGCAGCGTCCCCTCCCGCACCGCCCGCGCCGGCGTGTTGGACAGGCACGGCACCTTGGAGGCCACCAGCGAGACGTTCACCTCCGGGTTGAGGCCGCATTCGCCGTAGAAGGCGCAGTAGCCGGCGCGGTGGATGGGGGTCAGCGTCGGGGCGGCCTGGGGGGGTTGGAGAGCAGTGGGTATGGTGCCCGAGCCCTCCAAACAGCACCCGACGGGCACCATCCTAGGGTCCCACCAGCTCCAGCATCCTCAAGCCTTCCAGACAGCATCCAACAGGCACCGTCTTGGGGTCCCGCCAGCTCCATCATCTCCAACCCTTCCAAATGGCACCCAATGAGCACCACCCTAGGGTCCCACCAGCTCCAGCATCTCCAGACAGCACCCAACAGGCACCATCTTGACGTCCCACCAGCTCTGCCATCCCCAAACCCTCCAAACAACATCCAAGAAGTGCCGTGTTGGCGTCCTCCTGGTTCTTCCACTCCCAGACCCTCCAAACAGCACCTGATGGACCTCACGGTGACGTCCCACCACTTCTACCACCCCCAGTCCCTCCAACTAGAACCTGATGGACCTCACGCTGATGTTCACACGGTTCTACCACCCTCAGCCTCTCCAAACAGCACCCGAAAGACCTCGTCGTGGTGTCCCACCACTCCTACCACCCTCAGCTCCTCAAACAACACCCGCAGGCCACCACCTCGGCTTGGTCACCGCGCCCCGTCCCCGCGTCAACCCCCAGGCTCCTACCAGCCCCAGGAGGGCGCCCAGCAGGGCACCGGCCAGCGCGATGGAGCCCGGCATCGTGGAGGGGAAGGAGGGTGCTGGTGGCTTTGCCGCTCTCCTATAAGACCCTGCAGGCCCTGGGCGGTCGCCGGTGGGGTGAGGTCTTCTGGCCTGACGGCACAGAAGCCAATCAGCCCTCGGCGGAGCTGTAAATGCCTTGTGATCATTAACTGCGATCGATAGCCGCCGGCAGCCACCGCACGCCCGCCGGGGAGGAGCCCCACGGCGATGACACCGAGCTGGGTGGAACCGTGGATCTCCTGGAGGGTTTGGAGGTTCTCCAAAGGGATCTCAACAGGCTGGATCCACGAGCTGAGACCAACGGGATGAGGTTCAACGAGGCCAAATGCTGGGTCCTGCCCTTGGGGCACAACAACCCTGAGCAGCTCCAGACTAGGAGAAGTCTGGAGACTGGCTGGAGGAGAAGGACCTGGGGGTGTTGGTTGAACAGGAGCCAGCAGGGGCCCAGGGGGCCAAGAAGGCCAAGGGCATCTTGGCTTGGATCAGACCCGGCGTGGCCAGCAGGGCCAGGGAGGTTCTTCTCCCTCTGGACTCGGCCCTGGGGAGACCGCTCCTCGAATCCTGGGGTCAGTTCTGGCCCCTCACCACAAGAAGGATGTTGAGGCTCTGGGGCGAGTCCAGAGAAGAGCAACGGAGCTGGTGAGGGGGCTGGAGAACAAGGATTGCGAGGAGCGTCTGAGAGAGCTGGGGGTGTTTAGCCTGGAGAAGAGGAGGCTGAGGGGAGACCTCATTGCTCTCTGCAACTCCCTGAGAGGAGGTTGTGGAGAGGAGGGAGCTGGGCTCTTCTCCCAAGGGACAGGGGACAGGACGAGAGGGAATGGCCTCAAGCTCCACCAGGGGAGGGTCAGGCTGGACATTAGGAGAAAATTTTTCACAGAAAGGGTCATTGGTCCCTGTCCGAGGCTGCCCAGGGAGGGGGTTGAGTCCCCTTCCCTGGAGGAGTTTAAGGGACGGGTGGACGAGGTGCTGAGGGACATGGGTTAGTGATTGATGGGAACGGTTGGACTCGATGATCCGGTGGGTCTCTTCCAACCTGGTGATTCTATGACTCTATGAAAACAAGGGGGATTTTGGAGCCGGGCCCAGTTGCAGCAGCACGAGGGTCGTGGCGTTGATGGGGCGGACGGAGAAGGAAGCCGAGAGATGGAGAAGGAAGCCGAGAGATGGAGAAGGAAGCCGAGAGATGAAGGAAGCCGAGAAACTCATCCCCTACACCTGGCACCGTGGGCACCTCGGCGCTGCCAGGCGCCGTGGAGCGAGGGGAAAGAGACACCGGGCACAAGGGGAAAGAGGATGTGGTTGCGTCCCTGCGAATCCCGCGCCGCCGGCAGAGCCCTCTGCCCCGTGCCAGGAAGGGTTCAGGGCCAGCCGGCAGCCTTGGACCCCACGATAAGTCACCGTGATGGCGATAAGATGCCGCAACAGCGATAAGACGCCCCAGCGGGCGAGCCGGGGAACGCCTGGTGCGTAGGCCGAGCCAGACAAACCCCGCCGCGAGGCACCGCGCCAGCGCCGGGGCGAGATTGACTCGGCTCGCGGGCTCCCGGCAACACTCGAGCACCCCGAGAACCACCAGCGCCGCGCCCTCGCCCCGGCTTTACAGCCCCCGTTCGGCCTTGGCCGCGATAAGGCGGGGGGCGATAAGGCCCCGGCGACGCGTCACCGACCTTCACGGTCACGTAGGCGAGCGAAACGCTCGGTGAGAGGCGGCACGGCCGGTTAGCACCTTTATTGGGGCAGCGGGGGACGGCGCGGAGACACCGCGGCCCGCGCCGAGGGGTCTGGGGTGGCCGCCATGGCCAACCCGGGGCGGGTGGAGGCTCAGGACGGTGTGGCCGCGGGAGGCCGGGCGCGGCACCGGGAGTACTTGAAGGTCTGGAGCGGGTTGGCAGCACCACGGGGCTGGAAAAGGGAAGAGAACTGGCGTTGGAGCGCCGCGCTGGCGAGGAGGACGCGGAAAGGGGACGGCGAGGGGGTCCCCGCGCCCACCCGGCACTCACCGCGGCGCCGCGCCGGCCGCGGGCACCAAGTCGAGGCTGGCGAAGGGCCTTGCGCTTCTTGAGGGCGGGGTGGGCGACGCCGCGCAGGCTCGGGGGCACTGCGGGAACAGGGCGGCCGTGAGAGGGGGTCGGGGCCTCCAGGGGTGGCTCGGACCCCCAAAAACTCAGCCCAGGGTCCCCATGCTGTCCCTTTGCACCCCCAGAAGCCAGATCTCCACCACCGTCCCACCCCAAGGTCCCCATCCTGTCCCTTTCCACCTCCAGAACCAGGGTCTCCACCACCAACCCCACCCCAAGGTCCCCATCCTGTTCCTTTTGATCTCCAGAATCCAGATCTCCACCACCATCCCCACCCCAAGGTCCCCATCCTGTCCCTTCTGCCCCTCTAGAATCCAGATCTCCACCACTGTCCCACTCCAAGGTCCCCAATGTCCCCATCCGGTCCCTTCTCACCCCTAGAATCAGGGTCACACCCCAAGGTCCCCATCCTGTCCCTTTCCACCCCCAGAAGCCAGATCTCCACCACCATCCCACCCCAAGGTCCCCATCTTTTCCCTTTCCACCCCCAGAAGCCAAATCTTCACCACCGTCTCACCCCAAGGTCCCCATCCTGTCCCTTTTCCCCCCCAGAATCAGTCTCCACCCTCTTCACACCCCAAGGTCCCCATCCTGTAACTTTTCACCCCACCAGAACCAGGGTCTCCACCACCATCACACTCCAAGGTCCCCATCCTGTTCCTTTTGATCTCCAGAATCCAGATCTCCACCACCATTCCCACCCCAAGGTCCCCATCCTCTCCCTTCTGCCCCTCTAAAATCCAAATCTCCACCCCTGTCCCACTCCAAGGTCCCCATCCTGTCCCTTTCCACCCCCAGAATCAGTGTCTCCACTATCATCACAACCCAAGGTCCCCATCCTGTCCCTTCTCACCCCTAGAATCAGGGTCACACCCCAAGGTCCCCATCCTGTCCTTTTTCATCCCCAGAATCAAGGTCTCCACCACCCTCCTACCCCAAGGTCCCCATCCTGTCCCTTTTCCCCAGCAGAATCCAGGTCTCCATCACCATCCCACCCCAAGCTCCCAATCCTGTCCCTTTCCACCCCTAGAATCCAGATCTTCACCATCGCTCTACCCCAAGGTCCCCATCCTGTCCCTTTCCACCCTTAGAATCGAGGTCTCCACCACCATCCCCACCCCAAGGTCCCCATCCTGTCCCTTTTTCACCCTTAGAACCCAGATCTCCACCACCATCACTCCCCAAAGTCCCCATTCTGTCCCTTTTCACCCCCAGAAGCTAGATCTCCCCCATCGTCCCACCCCAAGGTCCCCATCCTGTCCCTTTTGATCTCCAGAATCCAGATCTCCACCACCATCCCCATCCAAAGGTCACCATCTTGTCCCTTTCCACCCCTAAAATCAGGGTCACACCCCAAGGTCCCCATCCCGTCCCTTTCCACCCCCAGAATCCAGATCTCTACCACCGTCACATCAAAAGGTGTCCATCCTGTCCCTTCTGTCCCTCTAGAATCAGCTTCTCCAGCACAGTCCCACCCCAAGGTCCCCAGACGAACCCAGGTAGTCGGGGACGTTGCGGAGATGAGGTTTGACGATGGCCGGGTGCAGGGGTTTGTCGTGACGCAGGACGTCGAGGTCGCGGGGATTGTCCTCGAAATACACCTTGACGAGGAGAATCGGGGACATCGTTAGCACCCGTTCCTCAAGGCCACCCGAACCTTCAGCCCTGAGGTCACGGCGTTACCTTGAGCTTCTCCGAGTTGAGCAGCTCGTCCTTGATCTCCCGCAGCCGAGCTTCCTTCACCGCCTGCTTGGTGACAGAGCGCATGGCGTCCTGGGGGAGGGGACACAAAAATCGGCTCTCAAGACCAAGGAGGGAAACGGAGTTAACTCCAGCTGGAAGCCAGTTCCAAGTGGTGTCCCCAAAGCTCAGTGGTGGGTCCAGCCCTGGTCAATGTCTTTATCAATGACCTGGATGAAGGCATCGAGTGCAACCTTAGTGAGTTTGGAGATGACGCTAAGCTGGGAGATAGTGTGGATCTGCTGGAGGGTTTTGAGGTTCTCCAAAGGGATCTCAACAGGCTGGATCCATGGGCTGAGACCAACGGGATGAGGTTCAATGAGGCCAAAGGCCGGGTCCTGCCCTTGGGGCACAATAACCCTGAGCAGCTCCAGACTAGGAGAAGTCTGGCTGGAAACTGCCTGGAGGAGAAGGACCTGGGGGGGTTGGTTGACCAGGAGCCAGCCAGGTGGCCAAGAAGGCCAAGGGCATCTTGGCTTGGATCAGACACGGCGTGGCCAGCAGGGCCAGGGAGGTTCTTCTCCCTCTGGGGAGAGCGCTCCTCGAATCCTGGGGTCGGTTCTGGGCCCCTCACCACAAGAAGGATGTTGAGGCTCTGGAGCGAGTCCAGAGAAGAGCAACGAAGCTGGTGAAGGAGCTGGAGAACAAGGATTCTGAGGAGCAGCTGAGAGAGCTGGGGGTGTTTAGCCTGGAGAAGAGGAGGCTGAGGGGGACATGGTGCTGAGGGACATGGGTTAGTGATTGATGGGAATGGTTGGACTCGATGATCCGATGGGTCTTTTCCAACCTGGTGATTCTACGGTTCTAAGACCTGGTGGCCCCACAGCGACGTCACCGCTCTTACCCGGCAGCGATAGCGCAAGCCCTCAATCTCCTCCGTGGAGAACTTGTAGGGTTGGAGCATGGATTGGCCGTTGTCTAGGGACGGAAGGGAACAGGTAGGGTGAGAGCCGCTGAGGCCTCCATGTCCCCATGTCACCTCCCCAAAGCGTCAGCCTCACCTCCGAGAAGAGCGTCTTCGATCTGAGCCAAGGTGGCCTCCTCCTCGGGGAGCGCGAAGGTGAGCGCCGTGCCGGGGTTGTCCGCACGAGCCGTTCTGAAGACGCAACGATGGGACAACCAGCCCAGAGGGTCACAAAGTGACCTCCGGTCACTTTGTGACCCTCTGGGCTGCTTGTCCCATCGCCGTGGCCCCCACCTACCTGCCCACGCGATGGATGTAGGAGTCAAGAGTTGGTGGGACGTCAAAGTTGATGACGGCGGCCACGTTTTGGAAGTCGATGCCACGGGCCACGCCGTATTCGGGGTCCTTGGCCTTGCTGGAGGGGTGACAGGAGGTGGTGGGGTGGCTCTGGGGACAACTCTAGGGCCACCTGGGACGCTGGGAAAAGGGACCCGAGGGGACAAGGCAAGGAGATCCCTCAAAAATGGGGACACGCCGGGGAGAAGGAGCCCTTGGGGAAGCCTCAGGTGACCCACAGGAACAAGGGGACATGGTGGGAACAGGGGAAACCTTGGGGACATCTCAAGGGCCTTGAGAGCTTGGTAGGGGACGGGGACACTGTAGGTAGGAGGTCCGCGTGGCTCTGGGCCACCTTCCTTGGGCACAGTGGTGACACGGTGGGAACCACAGGGCACTGGTGGCACCTCTAGGGCCTTGGTGGCACCCCCAAGGACACTGGTGGCACCTCTAGAGCCCTGGTAGCAGCTCCAAGGACGCTGGTGGCACCTCTAGAGCCCTGGTGACACCTCCAAGGACGCTGGTGGCACCCTTAGGGCCTTAGTGGCACCTCCAAGGACACTGGTGGCACCCCTAGAGCCTCGGTGACACCCCTGAGGACACTGGTGGCACCTCTAGTGTCTTGGTGACACCTCCAAGGACCCTGGTGGCACCCCTAGAGTCTTGGTGACACCCCCTAAAGACACTGGTGGCACCCCTAGAGCCTTGGTGGCAGCTCCAAGGACGCTGGTGGCACCTCCAAGGACCCTGGTGGCACCTCCAAGGACACTAGTGGCACCCCTAGGGCCTTGGTGACACCCCTGAGGACGCTGGTGGCACCCCTAGGGCCTTGGTGGCAGCTCCAAGGACACTGGTGGCACCTCTAGGGCCTTGGTGGCACCCCCAAGGACCCTGGTGGTACCCTTAGGGCCTTGGTGACCACTCCAAGGACCCTGGTGGCACCCCTAGGGCCTTGGTGACACCCTCAAGGACACTGGTGGCACCCCTAGGGCCTTGGTGACACCCCCTGAAGACACTGGTGGCACCTCCAAGGACCCTGGTGGCACCCCTAGGGCCTTGGTGGCACCTCCAAGGACGCTGGTGGCACCCAGGTCTCACCTGTGGGCAGGGCCCTTGCGTTTCTTGCGCGGGGGCTGCCCCGTGGGCAGGGCCGGGGCCTCCTCGTCGGTGGCCACGATGTAGTCGTAGACGCCGCGGTTGAACTGGCTGATGACGTGGCACCTGGGGACAAGGCAACCAAGAGCCCCTCAAGTCCTCCTAACCCCCATGAGCATCTCCTGGTACCACAAGAGCCCCCCATTTTTCCTGGACCACCCAGGTTCCCCAGACCTCCAAGGACATCTCCCTGGGCAACCAAGAATCTCCCATTCCCCTTGGACCCCCAAGGTTCTCCTGACTACCATGGACATCTCTGTAGGCATCCAAGAGTCTCCTCAGGTTCTTCTGACGCCATGGGCATCTCCCTGGCCATCCAAGAGCAATCCAGGTCCTCTTGATCCCCATGGGCACCTCCCTGGCACCCCAAGAGTCTCCTGACCCCCATGAACATCTCCCCAGGCAACCCAATAGCCCCCCCAAGTTCTCCTGACCTCCAAGAACATCTCCCCGGGCAACCCAAGAGCCCCCCAGGTTCTCCTGACCCCCATGAACACCTCCCTGGGCATCCAAGAGCCTTTCTAGGCTCTCCTGACCTCCAAAAACATCTCCCTGGGCATCCAAGAGCCCTCCCCAGGCTCTCCTGACCTCCAAGAACATCTCCCTGGGCATCCAAGACCCTTCCCAGGCTCTCCTGACCTCCAAAAACATCTCCCTGGGCATCCAAGACCCTTCCCAGGCTCTCCTGACCTCCAAGAACATGTCCCTGGGCATCCAAGAGCCTCCCCAGGCTCTCCTGACCTCCAAAAACATCTCCCCAGGCAACCCAAGAGCCCCCCAGGTTCTCCCGGAGCACCCAGGGTCTCCTGGGTCCCCCCAGGCTCACCGGGAGCGTGCGGGCAGCTCGGAGTTGAGGGCGCAGGCGGGGATGCCGAACTGCTCGAGGAAGAGTTTGAGGCGGTAGCAGCGGGCGAGGGCGCCCACGAAGAGCAGAGCGCGGCCGCGCAGCAGCCGCAGCTTGAGGAGGGCGCAGAGCAGGAGGAACTTGTCCTCCTCGGTGCCGCAGCGAACCACAAACTGGCGCAACCGCGAGCTGCCGGGCAGCTGAGGCTCCGCAGGGAGAACCGTCACCTGCCACGGCACCGCGGCGTTAGCCGAGACCTCGAACCTCCCCCAGGTCCCTCAAAACCTCCCCCAGATGCCTCAAACCTCCCCCCTGAGCACTTCAAGTTCTCAAATCTCACCTTGGATCCCTCAAACCTCGCCTCGGATTCCTCAAACCTCCCCTAGATCCCTCAAACTTCCCCCCTCCGAGCACTCCAAGTCCTCAAATCTCACCTCAGATCTCTCAAACCTCATCCCAGAGCCCTCAGATCCCACCTTGGATCCCTCAAATCTCATTTTGGATCCCTCAAATCTCAACCTGGATCCCTCAAACCTCAACTTGGATCCCTCAAACCTCAACTTGGATCCCTCAAACCTGCCCTTAGACCTCTCAAAACTCCCCCTAGATCCCTCAAACCTCCTCCTAGATCCCTCAAACCTTAACCTGGATCCCTCAAACCTCTCCAGATCCTTCAAACCGGCCCCTGGACCCTTCAAACCGGCCCCTGGACCCCTCAAACCAGCCCCTGGACCCCTCAAACCGGCCCCTAGACCTCTCAAAACTCCCCCTAGATCCCTCAAACCTCCCTCTCGATCTCTCCAAGCCTCCCCAGATCCTTCAAGCCTCCCTCTAGACCTCTCAGACCTCCCCCTAGACCTCTCAGACCTCTCCCCAGATCCCTCCAACCTCCCTCCTGAGCACTCCAAGTTCTCAAACCTCACCTCGGATCCCTCAAACCTCCCCCTCGACCTCTCAAACCTCCCCCCCCGGATCCCTCAACCCCCGCCCGGATCCCTCAAACCTCCCCTAAAGTTCTCAAATCTCCCCCCAAGCACTCAAACACCCACTCAAAGTTCTCAAACGTCACCTCAGACCCTTCAAAACTCCCCCTAGATCCCTCAAACCTCCGTCTAGATCCCTCAAACTTCCCCCAAGACCCCTCAAACCTCCCCCTAGACCCCTCAAACCTCTCCCAGTGCCCCCTCAGCCCCCCCAAACCACCCCCCGTGCCCCCTCACCGGGTTGTGCAGCACGAGCTCCTTGAGGGTCTCCACATCGGGGCTGAAGGTGGCCGACATCAGCAGCGCTTGGTAGATCTTGGGGAGGTGGCTGGGAGGCAGCGGGAAGGGGGTTCAGCACCAGCCCCCCAAGATCGGAGGTGACAGGGACCCCCCCAAACCCTCGGATCCAGATGTGGCGATGCCCAGGGCCCTCCTCTCCAGCCCCACTGTGCCCCCCAAGTCCCAGAAGTGCCCCTCCAAATCCCCCAGTGTCCCCTCTCCAAGCCTCTGGCTGTGACCCCCAAATCCTCCAGCCCCACCAGCGCCCCCCTACACCCCAAGCCTTGCCCCCCATGTTCTACAGTGCCCCTCAAACCCCCTGTAACCCCCAAACCCTCTGCCCCCCATGTCCTCCAGCACCCATAGTGCCCCCCAAAACCCTGTACCCCCCCATCTTCCAGCACCCACAGTGCCCCCCAAACCCCAAGCTCTGCCCCCCACATCCTCCAGCACCCACAGTGCCCCCTAAACCCTTGGCAGTGCCCCCCCAAACCCCAAACCCTCTACCTCTCATGTCCTCCAGCCCTGGCAGTGCTCCCTGAACCCCTGGCAGTGCCCCCCAAGCCTCCTGTGTCCCCCCTAAACCCCAAGCTCTGCCCCACATTGTCCTCTAGCCCTAGTAGTGCCCCCCAAACCCTTGGCAGTGCCCCCCAAACTCCAAGCTCTGCCCCCCACATCTTCCAACACCCACTGTGCCCCCCAAATCCTCTGTTCCCCCAAACCCCAAGTTCTGCCCCCCAAGTCCTCTAGCCCCCACTGTGCCCCCCAAACCCCAAGCTCTGCCCCCCAAATCCTCCAGTCCTGCCAGTGCCCCCCAAGCCCCCTGTGCCCCCCAAACCCCAGGCTCTGTCCCCACGTCCTCCAGCACTCACAGTGCCCCGGAAAGCCCCCTGTGCCCCCCTCAAACCCCAGGCTCTGCCCCCCACATCCTCCAGCCCCAGCAGTGCCCCCCAAAAACCCTGCACACCCCGTCCTCCAGCCCCCACAGTGCCCCCCAAACCCTTTGTACCACCCCCAAACCCCAAGCTCTGCCCCCCCACACCCTCCAGCCCCGGCAGCGCCCCCCGAGGTCGCCGTCCCGCCCCCTCCTCACCAGAGCAGGGCCTTGATGTCCTCCCCGAAGCCGAAGGAGAGCAGCAGGTCGGCCTCGTCCAGCACCAGGAGCTCGAGCGAGTGCCTCAGGCTGAGGCTGCGGGCGCCGAGATGCGCCAGGACCCGCGCCGGCGTCCCCACCACCACGTCCGGCTTCTCCATCAGCACCGGCCTGGCCACAGAGAAAATCAGCAGCGGTGACGGCGGCGACGGAGGGTAGAGAAGCTCTGCAAAGGGATCTGGACAGGCTGGACCCATGGGCTGAGTCCAATGGCAGGAGGTCCCACAAGGCCAAATGGCGGGTCCTGCACTTGGGGCACAACAACCCTGAGCAGCTCCAGACTAGGAGAAGTCTGGAGACTGGCTGGAAGAGAAGGACCTGGGGGTGTTGGTTGAACAGGAGCCAGCAGGGGCCCAGGGGGCCAAGAAGGCCAAGGGCATCTTGGCTTGGATCAGACACAGTGTGACCAGCAGGGCCAGGGAGGTTCTTCTCCCTCTGGACTCGGCCCTGGGGAGACCGCTCCTCGAATCCTGGGGTCAGTCCTGGCCCCTCCCCACAAGAAGGATGTTGAGGCTCTGGAGCGAGTCCAGAGAAGAGCAACGAAGCTGGGGAGGGGGCTGGAGAACAAGGATTGCGAGGAGCGTCTGAGAGAGCTGGGGGTGTTTAGCCTGGAGAAGAGGAGGCTGAGGGGAGACCTCATTGCTCTCTGCAACTCCCTGAGAGGAGGTTGTGGAGAGGAGGGAGCTGGGCTCTTCTCCCAAGGGACAGGGGACAGGACGAGAGGGAATGGCCTCAAGCTCCACCAGGGGAGGGTCAGGCTGGACGTTAGAAAAAATTCTTTACAGAAACGGTCATTGGTCCCTGTCCGAGGCTGCCCAGGGAGGGGGTTGAGTCACCTTCTCTGGAGGGGTTTAAGGGCCGGGTGGACGAGGTGCTGAGGGACATGGGTTAGTGATGGATGGGAATGGTTGGACTCGATGATCCAGTGGGTCTCTTCCAACCTGGTTATTCTGTGATTCTGTGTGTGACGGGGATGGTGGCGGGGACAGTGACGGGGAGGGGCCGGGGCAGAGCTTACCGCTGGGCGGCCAGGTCGCCGTGGGCGCAGAGATCGGCCACGCGCACGTCGCGGGCGCAGAACACCGCCAGCTGCCGCAGGCTGCGCACCACCTGCTGCCCCAGCTCCTTGGACGGCACCAGCACCAGCGCCCGCACCGCCTGCGCCACCGCCGACGGGGCCTGCCGGGGCCAAGGTCACACCCCAGCGCCCCACGGAGCCCCCCGTGCTCCACGGAGCCCCCCCGGAGCCCCCCCCTGAACTCACTCTACAGAATGTCCCCCCACACACAGCCCTGGGCACCCATGAAACCCACTTTTCCCACCCTGCGTGCCCCCCAGAAGCCCCCATTCCCACCCCCTGGTGCCCCCTAGAAGCCCCCATTCCCACCCCCTGATGCCCCCAGCCCCCCTGGTGCCCCCATTCCCACTCCCTTGTGCCCCCCAGAAGCCCCCTGCCCCCTCCACGTGCCCCCTAGAAGCCCCCTGCCCCCTCCACATGCCCCTTGGTGCCCCCCAGAAGCCCCTTGCCCCCTCCAATGCCCCTAAGAAGCCCCCACTCCCACTCCCTAGTGCCCCCAAGAAGCCCCCTGCCATCCCCATGTGCCCCCTGATGCCCCCCAGAAGCCCCCTGCCCCCTCCACGTGTCCCCTGGTGCCCCCCAGAAGCCCCCTGCCCCCTCCACGTGCCCCCTGGTGCCCCCCAGAAGCCCCCTGCCACCCCCCACGTGCCCCCTGGTGCCCCCCAGACGCCCCCATTCCCACCCCCTTGTGCCCCCAGTCCCCCAAAAGCCCCCATTCCCACTCCCTTGTGCCCCCCAGAAGCCCCCATTCCCACTCCCTGGTGCCCCCAGAAGCCCCCATTCCCACCCTCTTGTGCCCCCCAGAAGCCCCCTGCCCCCTCCACGTGCCCCCTGGTGCCCCCCAGAAGCCCCCTGCCACCCCCCATGTGCCCCCTGGTGCCCCCCAGAAGCCCCCATTCCCACCCCCTTGTGCCCCCGGCCCCCCTGGTGCCCCCATTCCCACCCCTGGTGCCCCCAGAAGCCCCCTGCCCCCCCCATGTGCCCCCCGGTGCCCCCATTCCCACCCCCTGGTGCCCCCCTCACCGCCTTGACGCGCAGGAGGTGCTGGAGCAGCGGCAGCCCGTAGGCCCCGGTTTTCCCGGAGCCGGTCCTGGCCCGGGCCAGGAGGTCGCGTCCCTCCAGCGCCAGGGGAATGGCCTCAGCCTGGATGGCCGTGGGGGTGGCCCAGCCCAGCTCCGCCACCGCCTGCGGGGGACACGATCTCGGGGTTCCAGACCCACAGCCACCCCCCTCCCCGCCGTGAGGGAACCCGGTGTCCCAAACCCTCATGACCCGCCTCTTGCCCCAGAGGGACCCCAAAACCCTGGCACTTCATGGGTTCCCCCCAATAAAGAGTCCCCGGTGTCCCCGTCACCCTCCTACTCAAAGGACGTGGTGTCCAGGCCCTACGTGGCTTCCCTGCTGCCCCTAAAGAGACCCCAGTGTCCCCTCCCCGCCGAGGACCCTAAATCCCAGCCCCTCACGCCTCCCCAACCCCCCCAGTCCCCATCCCCTCCCCACCATTCCCGGCCTCCTCCCCCTTCCAAGGGGATCCTGGTGTCCCCTTCCCACTAGGGACCTTCAATCCTGTCCCCCAGTCCCCCCCTGCTCTCAAAGTGACCCCAGTGTCGTGGTCCCCTCATGCCCCCCATGCCCCTAAAGTCCTAGTCCCCTCATGCCCCTAAAGTCACCCCAGTGTCCCCTCATCCCAGAGAAACCCTAATATCCTGCCTCCCCCCCTCAAAGGACCCCAGTGTCCTGGTCCCCTCACATCAAGGATATCCCAGTGTCCCCTCACGCCCCTGACGTCACCCCAGTGTCCCCTCATCCCAGAGGTACCCTCATATCCTGCCCCCCCCACCAAAGGACCCCAGTGTCCTGGTCCCCTCATGCCCCCCACATCAAGGATATCCCAGTGTCCCCTCATCCCAGAGCGACCCTAATACCCTGCCTCCCTCTCAAAGGACCCCAGTGTCCTGGTCCCCTCGTGCCCCCCACATCCCCAAGGGGGTGTCCCCTCCCCACCCAGGGACCCCGCTGTCCCCTCACGCCCCCCCCTCACCCCTCCAAGGGACTCCAGCCCTCTATGTCCTCGCCCCTGAAGGGACCCTGACACGGCCTCCTCCCCCCTCCAAGGGGTCCCCGCTGTCCCCTCCGCACCCAGCGGCCCCGCTGCCCTCTCCCAGGCCCCCGGTTCCCCCCGCCCCGCACCCGCAGCAGCCGCCCGTCCAGCCCCATGTGCTCGAACGCCGCCATCTTCCCTTCCGCCGCTTCCACTGCCACCACAGACTCCCCCCACAATCCGCCCAGAGCGGCGCCAGAGCAGCGAGACGACGCCTAGAGCGGCGCCGGCCATGCGCACACGCCCCATAGCGCCGCGCGGCGGTGGAGGACTGAGCAGCGCCCGCATACACCCCCCCCACCCCCAAGTATCATAGACACCGACCCCGCGCGGCTAGAACGGCACCAGCGCAAGCGAGAGGACGCCCAGAACGGCGCCACCGAGGCGCATGCGCACCCAAGGACTACAAACACCATCATAGACACCCACTCGCGCGCCCAGAGCGGCAACCACAACGCGCATGCGCATATAAAGCAGCTTATATACCACACACACACCGACTCGTATGTCCAGAGCGCCTCCTAGCGCTGGAGGACCCAGCACCACCCCTGGGTCCCCCCGATCCTTCTTTTGGGGTGCAGTAGGGGAGGATTCGCGACAACCGGATAATCGGGCGCGCCCCCCCCCGGCTCGGTGCAGCCCCACAGCCACCCCCGCGCCCCAAAAACCCACGGGCCAGCCGCCTCGGACCCCAAACCCCTTTATTTTGCCACCAAATCCCACCGCGGGGTCCCTGACTGCAGGTGGGGGACACCCCAAAACCTGCCCCTCCCCCACCCCCCCAGGGCTACAGGAGCCCCTCCAGGGATGGAGGAGCCGCTCCAGCTGGTGTGGGAGAACCCCCAAGCTCGTGGGAGAACCCCAGAGCTGTTGGGAGCCCCCCCAGGGGTTGCGGGAACCGCCCCCCCACAAGGTTACTGGACCACGCTAGAAGTCGTAGGAGCGTCCCCCAAGGGCTATGGGAGCCCCCCCAAAGTTGTGGGAGCCTCCTCAAAGCTTTGGGAGCATCTCCAGAGGTTGAGGGAGCCTCCCCAAAGCTTTGGAAGACTCTCCAGAGGTTGAGGGAGCCTCCCCAAAGCTTTGGGAGCATCTCCAGAGGTTGAGGGAGCCTCCCCAAAGCTTTGGGAACAGCTTCGATGGTTGAGGGAGCCTCCCCAAAGCTCTGGGAGCAGCTCCAGAGGTTGAGGGAGCATCTCTAGAGGTTGAGGGAGCCTCCCCAAAGCTTTGGGAACAGCTGCGATGGTTGAGGGAGCCTCCCCAAAGCTCTGGGAGCAGCTCCAGAGATTGAGGGAGCCTCCCCAAAGCTTTAGGATCATCTCCAGAGGTTGAGGAAGGCTCCCCTAAGCTCTGGAAGCATCTCCAGAGGTTGAGGGAGGCTCCCCAAAGCTTTGGGAGCAGCTCCAGAGGCTGAGGGAGGCTCCCCAAAGCTTTGGGAGCAGCTCCAGAGGCTGAGGGAGCCTCCCCAAAGCTTCAGGATCATCTCCAGAGGTTGAGGGAGCCTCCCCAAAGCTTCAGGATCATCTCCAGAGGTTGAGGGAGCATCTCCAGAGCTTGAGGGAGCCTCCCCGAAGCTTTGGGAGCCTCTCCAGAGGTTGAGGGAGCCCCTCAAAGAGGTTTGGGGGCTCCCCCAGAGGTGGGATGGGGGGCTACACCAGTTTCTTGGCCTCAAAGAAGCTCTTGAGGTGCCGCATCTGCCAGATGCCGGTGAGGATGAGGATGATGGTCTGGGCGATGGACCACCACAGCACCCGCTGGTTGGTGCTCTCGCTCGTCATGCGGAAACGCTCCTCGCGGTACTGCCGGGAGAAAGAGGAGGGGGAAATAAAAAGTTGGGGGTGGGGCAAGAAGTCTAAAGAAAAAAGGGGGGGGTCCCCGTTCTTTTGGAGCTGCCCCTTCCTCACCCGCTGGTAGTTCTGCTCCTTCTGGATCTGCTCCACCTGGTCCAGGAGCTGGCGGGCGCGGAGCTGCAGCTCCGTCAACTTGTCCTTGGCGGCGATTTCGGGGTAGTTGTTGGTGTGTTCGCCCACCTGGATGTCCAGGTGCACCCGCTGCGGGGAACAGGGAGCTCAGCGGGGACCCCAAAAAGGTTGGGGGTCCCCTAGCCACGCCCCTGAGCCCAGGTTTGAGGGTTCCCCTTCCCCATCCCTCCCTGATCTCTCAATCTGGGGTTCCCCTTCCCAGATTTTGAGGTTCTCCACCCTAGCTCCCAGGGCCCAGGTTGGGGTTCTCCTCCTCAAACCCTTCAGCCCAGGTTTGGGGGTTCCCCTCCTCAAATCTAGCCTGGATTTGTGGGTTCCCCTCCCTAATCCATCTCTTATCCCTCAACCTGGGGTTCCCCTTCCCAGATTTTGAGGTTCTCCACCCTAGTTCCCGGGGCCCAGGTTGGGGTTCTCCTCCTCAAACCCTTCAGCCCAGGTTGGGGGGTTCCCCTCCCTGATCCCAGCCTGGGTTTGCGGGTTCCCCTTCCCCATCCCTCCCTGATCCCTCAGTCTGGGGTTCCCCTTCCCAGATTTTGAGGTTCTCCACCCTATTTCCCGGGGCCCAGGTTGGGGTTCTCCTCCTCAAACCCTTCAACCTGGCTTTGGGGGATCCCCTCCCCGATCCCAGCCCAGGTTTGGGGCTTCCTCTACTCAAGTTTAGGGGGTTCCCCTCCCTAAGCCCCTTAGCGCAGGTTTATGGGATCCCCTCCCTGATCCCAGCCCAGGTTTGGGGTGTCCCCCAGCACCCCCTTCCCTCCCTCCCCAGTTTTGGGGTCCCCCCCGTACCAGTTTGCCGCCGGCGAAGAGCGCCATGCGGGTGGAGTTGGAGTGGAGGCAGATCTGGTGCTCGCCCGGCGTGTGCGAGGTGAAGGTGAAGCGGCCCTCGGAGCCGTACTGCCGTGACAGCACCACCTGCCGCCCCGCGGGGTGGAGAAGACCTTTGGAATCCTTCCATCCAACCATCCCCATCCACCACTGAACCATCCCGGAGCTCCCCATCTTCCCATCTTTCAAACCCCTCCAGGATGAGGGGCCATTGGATGGAGATGACCTTTGGAATCCTTCCATCCAACCATCCCCATCCACCACTGAACCATCCCGGAGCTCCCCATCTTCCCGTTTCAAACCCCTCCAGGGATGAGGGGCCATTGGATGGAGATGACCTTTGGAATCCTTCCACCAACCATCCTTGACCCATCCCCAAGCTCCTCATCTTCCTGTCTTTCAAACCCCCCTGGGGATGGTGACTCCACCACCTCCTGGCAGCCATTCTAGTGCTTGAAGAGCCTTTCTGTGAAGATGGTTTTTCCTGCTCTCCAATCTAAACCTCCCCTGGTGCAACTTGAGGCTCTTTCCTCTTGTCCCATTGCTTGGGAGAAGAGCCCAGCTCCCACCTCACCACAACCTCCTTTCCAGGAGCTGGAAAGAGCGATGAGGTCTCCCCTCAGCCTCCTCTTCTCCAGGATAAACAACCCCAGGTCCCTCAGAATCCTCGTTCTCCAGCCCCTTCCCAGCTCCGTTCCCTTCTCCAGCCCCTCAAGGTCCTTCTTGGAGCGAGGAGCCCAGAATTGAACTCAGGATTTGAGGTGTGGCCTCACCAGCACCAAGTCCAGGTGGACAATCCCTTCCCTGCTCCTGCTGGCCACCTCATGCACCCCAGATATAGTTTAGGTTGGAAGAAACCTTAAAAATCATCCAGTTCCACCTCGTGCCATGGGCAGGGACACCTCCCACTGGATCAGGGGCTCCAAGGCCCATCCAACCTGGCCTTGAACCCCTCCAGGGACGGGGCCAAGGACCTCCTACTTCAGCTCAATGTCACCCCAGCCCCCCCCGCCCTATGTTGGGGGTGACACTGTGCCCCCCAGACACCTGGAGGTGCCCCCAGCCCCCGTCTCACCTTGCCGTCGGGGTCCTTCACCTCCACGTGCATCCCCAGCCCCGGCGTGGAGGGCAGGAACGACTCCGACTGTTTGTCCCACAGCTGCGTCCGGTAGTTCCCTGGTTTGGGGTCGGGGGGGAGAAAAGTGGGTCGCAATGGGGCTCAGCACCCCCTGGCTGCACCCCCAGTCCCTCCCATTGCCCCCCAGGGCCCCCTCAGTTACCTGCCCCAGTCCTCATTGCCCCCCCTGTCCCTCTCATTGACCCCCAGTCTCTCCCAGTGCCACCCAGTCCCTCCATTTGCTCCCTAGTCCCTCCCATTGCCCTCCCCCAGTCCCTCCCATTGCCCCCCCAGTCCCTTCCAGTCTCTCCATTTGCTCCCTAGTCCCTCCCATTGCCCCCCAGTCCCTCCCATTGCCCCCCTAGTCCCGGTCCCCATTGCCCCCCAGTCCCTCCCAGTGCTCTCCCCCAGTCCCTCCCAGTGCCTCCTAGGGCCCCCCGAATCTCTCCCTATGTCCCCCCAGTCCCTCCCATCGCCCCCCCAGTCCCTCCCACTGCCCCCCCAGTCCCTCCCAGTCTCTCCTATTGCCCCCCCAGTCTCTCCCATTGCCTCCCCAGTCCATCCCATTGCCCCCCCAGTCCATCCTACTGCTCCATCTCTCCCACTGCCCCCCAGTCCCTCCCATTGACCCCCTAGTCCTGGTCCCCAGTGCCCCCCAGTCCCTCCCAGTGCCCTCCTAGGACCCCCTTAGTCTCTCCCCATGTCTCCCCAGTCCATCCCATTGCCCCCCAGTCCATCCTACTGCTCCGTCTCTCCCATTGCCCCCCAGTCCCTCCCATCGCCCCCCCAGTCCCTCCCACTGCCCCCCCAGTCCCTCCCACTGCCCCCCAGTCCCTCCCAGTCTCTCCTATTGCCCCCCCAGTCTCTCCCATTGCCCCCCCAGTCCCTCCCATTGCCCCCCCAGTCCCTCCCACTGCCCCCCCAGTCCCTCCCAGTCTCTCCCACTGCCCCCCCAGTCCCTCCCATTGCCCCCTAGTCCCTCCCATTGCCCCCCAGTCTCTCCTATTGCCCCCCAGTCTCTCCTATTGCCCCCCCAGTCTCTCCCACTGCCCCCCCAGTCCCTCCCAGTCTCTCCCACTGCCCCCCCAGTCCCTCCCATTGCCCCCTAGTCCCTCCCACTGCCCCCCCCCGTCCCTCCCATTGCC